>NW_007579016.1:189205-205764 GCF_000690725.1 Stegastes partitus
TGTCACATGATTGTTGTTTTCCAGCTAAGTTACTGATGGCTGTGTGCTTGTGCAGAGAAGCTGATAATTTTTTATAGAATCTGTTTCTAGCAAACGGGTTATTTTTGGCCAGTTTTTACATGAAGCATGTCGAAGAAGGTGATTTTGATGAAACACTTTGCTTTGCAGCTTAGATTTGGTCAAAAAGTTCACAATTTGGTAATTCTCTCTGTTTTGACAGCATCTGATTGATAAATGGTGTCATTTTGGCTGATATATACATTTTTAAAGGTGCCTCTCAAACATGCTGCCGCTTTTTGGGGTTCAGAGGCTAATTTAATTATTTAATCAACTGATAATATTCCCAGACAGATTTCCTGGACTGATGAAGTGTTTGTATTTCCAGCAGCTGGATTAACTGCAGTGAACAGGTCGCTGCATCATGAAGATCAGCTGTGAGGATTATTATTCTGATATCAAGCTGCTGGGAAGAGATCAATAACGTTATTATTATTATTATTATTATTATAAAGTTATTTGCTCTGGAAGACTGCAGCTGCGTTTAATAATTTGCATTTTATCGGGTCAATGACTGAACAGCAAATTTGAATGAATATTTTTTTTTTTACAATTTATATTTCACTATTTACAAACACAGCAAACATTAAGTGTTAAAAAATATTTTGTCAGCTTTTGCTAAATGACCTATTAGTTCAACCATTAATGGATTATTAATGATTAACCTTTAAACTTTGCATCCATTGTTGAGGTAACAGTTTTTGTGCTGTGCAGTTTAGAGGAAAACGTTGAACTTAATCTGACAGCTTTTTACAAATATCAGAGGTTTTCATACAAAACAGAAGAACAACTGATCAAACGTGAAGGTTTGTTATAAATTAAAGTCCTGACTGTACATCTAAGAAGTGTTCAAACCATTTTAAGTCACTTTTCCTACAAACGTGCTACAAATATTTAACATTTGCAACTTTTAAAATGTGAAGATTTGCTTGTTAATTTCAGTTAATTGTTGGTTTGACCGAAAGCAAGTGCTGAGAGGAGGTTTTTACTTGATGCAGAACAAAGAAAATACAGTAAAAGAAGAAGTAGTTTTAGGAATAACGAAAAGAAACGCTCTCAACAGAAGCAGGGAACCAGCAGGGAAGAGCTGGCAGCCACCAAAATATTAATATAAAATTAGATTTCAGAGAATCCAGAAACGCAGGCGTAGCGCATAAAACCGGCATTAGATGAATGTTACAGATTGTGAAAGTAAATTAGAAACGACAGCCACCTTCAGCTGACCATCTGAGGGTTTCATAAGTCTTACAAACCCAATAATCAATTACAAAATCAATAATATAATATTCTAATAATTATCTGCAGCCTGTAAGATAATCAAAATCAGCACCAGCTCTTCAGATTTGCCACAAAAGCTTCACTAATAATGTCTAATAATAATAAATAACAGGATAACTTTCACATGTAAGGTCTCTGGACTGATTTTAAAACCTCTCCCCTCATCGCAAACTCAACTTTAAAAATACAAAATGAGCCTGAAGCTTAGTTTTTATTTTGCAACCTGAAATCCACATCCAGGACTCTTCAGCCACAGTTCACGTCTGTAGCTGCACCATCAACGAAAAGTAGCCCTGAACAAGATGAGCTTCACTGCTGCTGTAAACCAAAGAAGGAAATGTCAAGAAAAGATGAAAGAGAATGCGTAGAAGCCAAACGACGTTCAGAAAGAGCTCCAGAGCTTTAGGCTCAGTTTCCAGGACTTTAATGAAATCGAATCCTGAACCAAATGCTTTTCAGGACGGCGGTCTTAAAGAGACAGGAGCTGAAAGGAAGCATTTCAGGCAGAAGAAGAGCTGCAGTGGTGTTCAGAATGTGTTTCTGAACATTAAAGCAGGTAGACATGTTATCTAGAGCCCAAAAAAACATTTTTAAATCTGTAAATGTGCAGAATTTGGGCCCTTTAAAAGAGACAAATGAAGCAATTTGATGAGACCAAGTGTAGAAGGAGGACTTGATGAGGCTGATGAACTTTAATTCTCAGAGATGTGCTGATAATCACATTATATCAGAGGCAACCTGCTGCTGTGGACTGCAGCTGGTTAATGCTTTATACTAACAGAGCGCTGGGTTCTGGCTCGCTCTGCTGCCAGATGAAGTGGATCAGACTCTTTATTAATGGTGGAAGGAAGATGAAGTGTAAACTCGGGGTGGCGGCGTCCTCCCTAACGGAAGCAGGGCTCGGCCTCTTCTCACACTGATGTGTCGTTACGTCCCACGTCAAGCCCAGTCTGATCTGAGGACAGTCAGAGGCACCGCTCGGTTCTTCTTCAGCTGCATATAAACTGCTGCTGCTGCTGCCGACGGAGGACGACCTGAGCAGCTGGAGCAGCTGGAGCAGCGGTAAGTGACATCCTCACCCTGTCCCACATGTATTCACACCGTTCTGTTATACGTTGTAGTGAGGTTTGGGGCTGTGCAGGTCATCTGTTGCTCACTATTTACACTTTTTTTTACATGACAGCTTATTGCACACATCATAGATTTTTTTTTTGCATACTTCTTATTATCTGTATTTTATCTTTTTTATTACCTCACTAAGTCTTCAGTATGTTTAAGTACTGAAGTTAATTGAGCATGAGTTTAATTTTCAGTGTCAGATGTTGGTCCCTGACTGTGATTGTAGCTGCAAAGAGGATTAATAACGAATCTGTCAAATTAGCTCACAGCAGAGTTTACAGCTTAACACTGTCAGGAAGTTCTTATCATTAATTTACTGTGATTTTTTAAAGGTTTAAATGTAGTTTTAGTTCAGCTGCAGGTCGTCTGTGATGGATTCAAACACAAAAATACAAAAGTAGGACCTCAAAAATGAGCTTAAAGAGTTAAAAGTGAAAGTCCTCAGTACAGAAAAGTTGTTCTTGTTACTGATGTTGATTATATTTTCACAGTTTTATTCCTAATGCATGTTGTGCTTGTACTTTGTCCAGGGCTACATGGATTAATCTGTCGATCCATTAATAAATTGATTATTTGGTTTGTAAAAATTCATAAAATGCTGAAGGATGTTGTCCAGAGCCCAAAGGGACTGAAAAAATAACAACTGTCTTGTTCTAGAAGCTGGAATCCAGAAATGTTCGCTTTTTTTTTTTTTTTTTACCTGAATGATGATCAAAGCAGTTAAATAATCTTCAGTTTGATAATTGATTGTATTTGCTCTTTATGTGGTTTGTAATGAAGCTTTATGTGTCAAAAATGTTAAATTTCAGATGCAAAAATCCGATTTTTGCAAAGACAAGTTTAGTCGGTTTAGTCTGTAAAGCGACGAGTAAACGAGAGGACGAATAGAGAAAGGACGAATCGTCACATTCAGGAAACCTTTAATCAATGATCTCAGTAGTTGATTCATCCTGTAGCTTCACACAGCTGGGAAATCCTCAGAAATACAACATAAATGTGAGTAAATTTAAAGTCTTAATAAGTCTTTAAATAAGCACTGACTGAATTTCAGAGCTTTAATGTTTGATCTGAAGGTTTGATTAATTCAATTATTGATCTTTGATTCCATGAAACAGCAGAAAACCAAAAAACGTTTTGTTTTCAGAAACAAAGTGACATTTTGTTGTTGATTAATCTTCTGTCAAGCTGCAAATTTAATTCTATTTTTTTACGACAATTTATTTTTGACCAAATTAAAAATTACATTAATATCTATTCCGTATTAAAATCGTAGAATTAAACTTTTAAAATATGTGCACATTTGTGCAAAAATAAAAAGTGAAACTTCAAAAAAAAAAGTGAAAACTAATTTTTTAGAACTGATGAATCATTTTAAACATTTTAAGCCAAAAGAAAGTTTTATTTCTCAGTTTTCTATAAACGTAAATTAAATATTTTTGGGGTTTTGGATGAAATCAGAAGTGAAAATATCACTTTTACCAAATTTAGGTGTGCATTTATTCCATGTTTTGGGATTTTTTAAAATCTAAAGTTTACCTTAAACTAATCTTTTGAACATCAATCAGAGACTATTAAAGATAAAAGTCTAACTTTTTAAAAATCATGTCATTGATTTAGAATCTGCAATACTGGACAAGTAGATCAAATAATCTCTGATGTGTGAGTTGAAATATGATCATATAATTCCACAGATAACATTTTAAATGTCCATAGTTTATGATAAAAATGTTTAAAGTAAATCAGAGATGTTTGAGCAGAAAGACCCTGATGTCTTGAGATGAAACAACACACATGTGTATCAGCCTGATTAGAGTTCAACTCACAGATTTTGTTCTTAAATGTTCCTTTGTTGGCTCGCTGTTGACTTTTCTGTCTGGTTTTACACTCTGATGCTGAGGCAGCACAGCAGACAGCTTCTTCAGAGAGATCAACACTCAAAGATTATAACAGCTAGCAATCAGCAGAGGTACCCACCATTTACCATTTAGAAGCTGAAAAGAGAAAAAGAAAGCAGTTTTCCTCTCAGGAAAAGTATCTATTTTAAAACCGCAATGGGAATCACTGACTGCCTTCCACTTCCTTTAGAGGAAAACAACTTTGGGCTTCCAGGTGAAAACCCCTGTAAGAGAAACCCTCCAAAGGTCAGCTGATAGCTGACCCTGGCCAAGGTCAGTCTGTGTTCTTGTCATAAACACCAGAAGGTTTGTGATCCCGGACGAGCCCCCAAAAAAGTTGTGGAAAAACCTTTAGGTCTTCGTTCATACATTGAGAAAAGAGATTCTTCAGACTGAAACTTCCCTGATTTTGAACCTACATCTGTAACACCATCACAGAACTGAGAGCAGTGGTCACTTTAACCTTAAAACACTTCAACGTTTTGTGTTTTGTTTTGATGATGAACAAATGATTACCATATAAATAATGACTTTACAGCTGGGTCTTGTTTCTGTGTTTTTAGGAACCATGGGACCGACCCCGGACCTCGACCTCAACACCTCCGCTTGGCTCCGCCCCTGCGTCAACGCCTCCTGCCAGCCTCCCATCACAGCGGCGACCCACTACAGCACCACCCAGCTGACCCTCATCGTCACGGTGACCGCCTCCCTCAGCGTGGTCACCGTCCTCGGCAACACGCTGGTGATCTTGTCCATCAAGGTGAACCGCCACCTGCGGACCGTCAACAACTACTTCCTGCTGAGCCTGGCGGTGGCCGACCTGATCATCGGCCTGCTGTCCATGAACCTGTACACACTGTACCAGCTGCAGGGCCGCTGGCCGCTGGGGGCAGCGCTCTGCGACGTGTGGCTGGTCCTGGACTACGTGGTGAGCAACGCCTCCGTCATGAACCTGCTGGTCATCAGCTTGGACCGCTACTTCTGCATGACGCGGCCGCTCAGCTACCCGGCGTGGCGGACAGGTAGGATCGCCGGCCTGATGATCGGCGCCGCTTGGCTGCTGTGCTTCATCCTCTGGACCCCGACCATCCTGTGCTGGCAGACCGCCGGTGGACGACGAGCCGTCCCCGATGGAGCGTGCTACACCCAGCTGCTGGCCAGCCCGGCGGTCACCTTGGGGACGACACTTCCATCCTTTTACCTGCCAGCGATCGTCATGATCTGCCTGTACAGCCGCCTGTCGGCCGCCAGCCACAGCCGCCTGAGCGCGCTCCGTTCAGAGCAGGGCACGCTCAGGACGTCCAGCCCCTCCATTAAAAACTTCCTGTTGAAGCGATGGAGCTTGGTGAGCAGTGACCCCACCTCCGATGTTTCTCTGAACCAGTCAGAGTCCAGCTCGCCAAAAACCAGAAGGAAACGGAAGGCCTCCAGGAGTCCTGTTGACACGCTGGTGACGGTGGACAGCTGGAGACACCCGGTAGGTACTGAACAACCTTCAGGAGTTTACATCCTTAAATTTTACCATCCTGAGTGTCTGCACCGTAAATCTGCTTTGTGTTGATTCTGTACATGCTGATCAATGTCTGTTGGGGTTTTCTTGAACAGTTTTGTTGCCTAAATCGATGCTTTGAGCACAAACACAGTCACACACTGTATGTCCTGACGCAAAGCAGTCATTTGTGAAGTTAGAAACCTGTTATCGAAATGGAAATACGTTCACGGGAAATATCCAAAGATAAAGATCGGGGCATTTTTTAACAGATTGCTATTGACTTAAAGTGAAGCCTGATCCTTTGTTTATGTCCACTGTTGTACAGGTGTCATAAATGGGAATATTTTCCTAATGTCAACACCTTTATCGGTCTATAATTGTTTGATTTACAAGCTGCATTCAGCACACTTCTCATTGGTCATGCACTGACATAAACTATTGTTATATTTGCCATCTGATATAGAGACAACGTCCTAATTTTTCCTGGTTTGATCTAATATGTGTGTTGGTTGGAGGTCATTGAGCCTCACAGAAGTCTTTGTCATAGTGTCCCTTTGCCGTCTTACACCCCGACAACGCTCTCTTGCTTTTTAACACTATATTGTCCTCCAGCTCTCCTCACTACAGTATTAAACAATGAGAGAGTCCCCCTGGTGGAACAAAAGGGTACTACAGCTCATGTACAATACCTGAAGTGTAGGAAAAAGGAATCGGTATTGATTGATGCAGGTAATGACTTAGATCAATGAACCTTGTGGTTCTACAGAGACACTTAGACCTGCAAATCCTGATCTCCAGATGTTTGGGTTCATACAAAAATCACAACGATTTCTATGTTTGTTGTCGGTGACTGAAAATGTAAAAATGACCATTCCCACTAAAATCAGGATTTATATCGCAATCGCTGTATTTTTTTGCACATCATTCAGTCCTGACCTGATTCGTCTGTCTCCTCAGCAGCGTCCTGTTCGAACCTCCACCTGCCAAGCCAGAGACGAAGACTACAACAAGATCAATAACGACCCGATGTCCCACACCGACCTTCACCGGACAGCGTCGGCGGCGTTCTCCACCTGCCTCAGCTTCAGGTCTCAGGAGAGGAGGCGGCGTCGAGTGACGGCGAGGGAGAGGAGGGTCACCAAGACCATCCTGGCCATCCTGCTGGCCTTCATCCTCACCTGGACGCCGTACAACGTCATGGCCGTCGTCGCCGCCTTCTGCCACGTGTGCATCCCCAAGATCCTGTGGACCACCGGTTACTGGCTCTGCTACGTCAACAGCGCCGCCAACCCTTTCTGCTACGCTCTGTGCAACATCACCTTCAGGAAAACCTTCTGCAGCCTCCTGCGCTGCCGCGGCGGAAAAGTGAAGTGAAACATCTTTGGCAGGTAAGCTACTTTGTTCACCTTACATGTGGCATTACAGACAATTTTCATCCAAATGAAGCAGAAACTTTAATTGAATTCTGAGAAAATCAGCAAAGGAAAACACAAGTTTATGTTTCCATCCTCTGGTTGGTCAGACAAACAGCATATGGAGCTAATTATCCAGTTAACACCCAATCATTAAGGGAATATATGCTTCTCTTAAATATCTCTTTGAAGTTTATTAACATGGCTAAATAGGATTCCTTGATAATTGAATCAGGACGTTCCACCCACATATGAAGTGTTTTGCTCATTGCCTGTGACTTTATAGCTGACGGTTGGTTGGCTCTGGTTGTCTTAGTTGTGGACATTGTCTGTAGATCTGTTGCGTCCAGGTGGATCAGGTGGTTGATAAGCTCTCTTTAGTCATTGCTGTTACTTTCATAAGTTGTTCCTTTTTTAGAGTAAGACATGGTATCAGACTTACTGGAGAAAAAGGCGAATATAGCCGAGGCGTAGTTACTCTGATAAGATAGTTTCTTGACAACATGGATCTTGGACTGGTTGATTGGTTGGTCGATATACTCTCCTCAGTCTCTGGTGGTACTTTTATGAAGAGAAAAGCTCTACATCAGCAGCCCTCTGGCTTGTTGTCCCAAACTAAAGTTGTATTTTTATTTTTTTTTTAACACAACTGGCAACATATTTAGTGGAGAATTGGCAAATGTAGTCACTTTAGAAATAAGCTGCTTTCCAACAACCTATCATATAGGGTGATGTTGTGTTTATTATTTCCTTGAAAGAACTTCATATTTTATAATCACAATAAAGCCCAGGTTTACTACACATCAGCTGGATCTACATAATTAGGTTTTTCTCTAATAAAGGGGTCAGCAGCCTGCTGGTGGATAGGTCGATTGGCTGGAGGCTCATCAATAATCGGTATTCCTCATAAAGAGAAATGTTCTACATCAACAGCCTTCCAGGTTTAAGCAGTTATTTTTAGCAGTGGGAGGATCAGACTACCTGTGAACATCCCCACGTTTGTAAAACTTCATTGGGAGACTGCTAGTTCCAACTTATTTAATGAATATATGCACAGAATCGAATCCAAACCAGCCGACATGACATCAAGGAAGTCTTTTGTTCGAACAGATGGAGCAAAAGTTGGTTGTAAACTTTGCAAATAACAGTTTACATATTACTGCTTGTGTTAAAACAACCAACATACAGATCATCTACCAAAAAAAGTACCTAAATTATGTCATATTCCTCCAAAGTTCTCGTGTTGTGCTCGCTAGTTGATATAGTTCTAGTTTCAGAAATCCATTTTTATCATTTTATTGCTAAATAACCACGTACAAATACGAGCTTTTTTGTGTTTTAGAATTTGTTTAGGCTAATAAGGATAGCAGGTATAGGGGACCGTTTATTTCATCAACAGATAACATGCAGATGTGTTTTTCTTCAGTCCACGGAGACTTTCTTTGATTGGATGCTCCCATTGGTAGTCGTCTCATAGCTGAGATGGAGAAACTGTATTCGTATGGACATTATATCATCAGTGACCCAAAGAACAGACCAAACTCTTCACCAAAACAATGTACAGTATTTAATTTGTTCATTTATACAAGTCTTGTCATCGTCAATAATCAATCTATAGTTCAAAAATAGATTTCATAGAGGATTTTCTCATTACAGATCTTTTTAAAGGGGATTCTAAACTCCCGTAAAAACAAAACTCGGGACGGTTGGGTGGACGGACCGTCAGGTTCAGTTTCCGGAACGTTAATTCACTTTGAGCTAAGCTTTTAGGACTATCTGAGTGTAACTGTTAAAACAAACTATCAGCTATAAGGATTATTCTTATTATCTAGTGGGAGAAAAGCTTTCCACACTTTAATCCAAGTAAACACAAGAACGTCACATGAGAAACCAGAACAACAGTCAGAGGAGGCCAGACGGAAGGTGGTTGGCGTGTTTTGGAGGAGTCTCTCGGTTTTTTTTTTTTTTTTTGTTTGATGAAGGAGGGAAGACGATTGTTCAGCCGGAGGAAGAAATCCTGCCGTCGTCTGCATCGCGTTGCTTCCTTCAGTTTGACTTCTTTTCCCCTGTTGAAGCAAACAACAAACAGTTAAAATTAGTGACTGTAGTCTGCAAAAAGTGAGGACAAAGACATGCGAAATTACCACAAAGAGACTTGAAATGACCAAAATAAATACAAAAAGACAAGAAAAAAAAACACAAAAAGATGCTAAATGATTCAAAATGGCCCCAAAAAGACCTCAAAGAGATATGAAACAACCACAAAAAGACACAAAATAGCTACAAAAAGAGGCTAAACAACCACACTGTTTAAAAATGATGCAAAATGACCAGGAACAAACACAAAATGACTTTTAAGAGACTTGAAATGATCACAAAGATGTTAAAAACAAACTAAAAACAGATTCAGAGGGACTACACATAGATGCAAAATGACCACAACACAACAAATAACCACAAAAAGATGATGAACAACCACAAAGTATTTCAAAAAGACCACAAAAACATGCCAGTCGACTACAGAGGAAGCACAAAACCCCTCATCCAGAGTTGTTCTGTGTCTGCCAGGTTGTTGTTCCTTACTGCTCTATTATGTTGTCGACTACTGGTAGCTGTTGTGGAGATATCGTCCTTTAGCTACGACATCCTTCTCTGTTCATGTACATTTTTCCCCCACTTATGTTAAAACTCTAGTCATGTAGTATCTCCTTGTGTCTGTCTGGTTGGTTCAGATGTTCTCACAGTTATTTCCTCTTGACTGTAATGTTTAGAATTTACATGTTTGCGATTGCGAGCCCCTTTTTGTTGAGCTATCTGCGGTAACTTCCTTTATGACTGTGTTGGATGGAGGTGTTTTCTGTAGGTCAATCCTGTCCATTAGTGCATATTAAAATGGACCGTTCTATAGATGTGGCTAGTTAAGGACAGGATTAATCAGACCTTCTACAAACTGACAGCACGTCTGCCCGGTACAGTCCCGGAGGAAGTTTCCAAACTCACTGTAAAGCCACATTAAGTACAAGACAAACCGGTAAATTCCAACTGTGACAGTCAGAAGTAAATAACTTTGAGAACATCTGAACCAACCAGACAGAAACAACATGACGCTACACGTGAGACATTTGGGATAACTTGATCAAAAATACATTAGATGGGGTGGCTACCCAGCCAGAGAAGCACATCTTGGCTAAAGGACGTCACTTTAAGATGTTTCCACAACAGCTTCCAGGAGTCATTATAGTCACAGAATCGACTTTGAGGAACATCAACTTAGCCGAAGCAGAACAACTCAAGATTTAAGATTTAGTGACGCTAAATACCTTCTTCCAACCAACAACCCAGGACAGAAAGGTGGTAACATCTCTCATCCTGTCAAAACAACAGTATTACTCAGTGGCAACACCACCACCTCGGCTCTGAGGTGAGATCCAACAACTAGTTAGGAGAAGAAGTTCAACAACAGCTACAACAACCGTGGGGAACACCTGCCTAACCTCGGAGAAGAAACACCCTATATAAATATACAGACGTCCAAAGAAATGCATGGAAGGAACATCTGGCAGAACATCTGGCCACCATCTCAGTAGCTCTGGTTGGAAATGCTTCACATCACATCCCTATCTCCACTGATTTAGTCCACAAGGTTCAGAAACAGAAACTAGCACCGTGTTAAACCAGTTTTATTCAATGTCACCTCACTTTTCTTACCTACTTCTGAGGCCATGGAGACAATTAGGAAACAACTATTGATCCCAGCTCTTTAAACAACAGAACAAACTTCAACCCTGGACAGATATTTTTCCTTTTGGACCTCTATCTGACCACCACCTACTTTCAACACCTCAAATAACCACACCGGAGAAATCAAACTATAGCTTATAGCCCTTGAGGCTACCCCAACCTGGCTAACTGACAATCAATGGGCCTGGAAGCTTTAGTTCAATCTGGAATATTTCTTCTTCATGCTACAGGTCAGAACACATTTCTGATGAACCTCAATGTTTAATGAAGCAGAAAAGCAGCAAATTCACACATTGGAGAAGTTAAAAGCAGAAAGTCGTCGACATTTTAGCTTGAAATCAATCATCAAAAAGTGTTTTCTTTAAATTGAATAATTGTTGCCGCTCTAGTAGAACAACCAGTCAGTCAACACCAAGCTGCTGTTTGTATTCAGTCTTGGAGAATTTTTGTGTTTTTACCGAATCGAAACAAAAGACCAATTTTCTTTTTTGAAAAACACAAGTTTAGAGGATCCTGGACGGGCCGAGCTGCTTGTGAACATTCAGACGTCTCGTTAGAAAACAGTGTGAGCGGTGCGTGTTGGTGTGTGTTGAGGGTTTTCAGCTCTCACCTCTGGCCTTCTTGACTTTGGGGGAGCAGGGTTTGGACACCTTGACGGTGGTCTGACACTCGGCGTTGAACAGCGCTCGCTTCAGCGTTCCCGATCGGCTCTTGGTGTTGGTGGCGGCGTCGCAGGATCCCCACGGACCGAACTTGTACTTACAGTCGCCTGCAGGAACATTTGAAGTGTCAGTGAAGCCGTTTGTGCTGCTGTCACATCTGGATTCATGTTTGAATTATCGTCATGCGTGTCTGATGATTTCAGCAGCTTCTCGTTCCTCTTAGGGGTCGTAATATTTTAGATTTATGTTAGAGTTTGATCTTAGAGGTTTTTATCATGTTCTGTGTTGTGTTTTTAGTGTTTTATATTTACTTTGTTTTCCGAAACGATCCTGATCTTTCGGCATTTATTGCTCATATTGTTGTTGCTGTTGGTCTACAACCTGTACAGGACGCTGCATCAAATCAGAGTTTATCGTAGCATCCATCAGCCAGAGTTGAACAAACAAACTCTCATCAGTAATGTTAAAGGAGATGTTTGCAGTAAAATGACAGATAAACCTCCAGCTGCTCCTTCAAAAGATTTCCTCATATCTATTTGGATTAATGTTGGTCTGAACCAGGTTTGACTTTTAATTCAAATGAATTCCAAAAAACTTCTAGAACAGGCTGAAGTCGATGAAATAAAAGCCCAGAAGCTCAGAGATGTCATGAAGCAAAATGAAAAACCAAAACAGAAAACTAATCAGCTACTTTGATAACTTCATTGTCCTGTGAGCGATGTTTTATTTTGCAGCGAATGACTCCTTTAAAACAACCGATCACCTTTAAATCAAGAGCTCACTGAATTTTCTATTTAACCCTTTGAGGCGTCAGTTTAGCAGAACATCTGACCTTCAGTCGTGTCTATCCTTCAGTTTTTAACGCACAGTGGTGCGTTTTCAGCGTCTCAAACTTGCCTAGACATCATGACGTATCTTTGCAATGCATTGTGGGTCAGAACGGTCAGAAAAACTGGTTTACGTAGGACAGAATCCAACCAGATGTAGGAAGACAACCGGGTAGTTTTTGGCAAACTGTGTATTTTTACTCTATCAGTATTTAAATTCATCAAAACATCTGTATAATACCACTGATATTGTTTATTTTTAGAAGTAGTTTGTGTGTTTATTTTGGTTTGTTTTTATGTTTTGTTCTACATTCCTTAAATGCTTTCGCTATCTTTGCAGCTGTAACACTGCAAACTTCCCCACTGTGGGAATTAATAGATAAAAATATCTTGTCTTTTACAAACTATGAACTGGGATAAACAAAAGCTTATTCTGGTAGCATCGGTATCTGAACGGTTGAAACTGTTTGATCAGGATTGTGTGTATGGACACATGTGGCCAGCAGATGTCGCCATTTTTAAATCTAGAAAACTGTAAAATATGCAAATTATTTATCTCTTGCCACAGTTCACTTCTCTGTGGCGCTGTACATTGTAAGTTTCCAGATATACAGTATATATTTCTGCTCCTGTGGCCTGTCAAAGCTCTACTCCTCCTTTCAAACCCTGCCTACAAGCAGCGTGTTAAACCTGCTGATAAATGCTGTGTTGTGGTGTTTTTGTGTTGCCGTGTGCTGCGTCTTACTGATGTCCTTCTTCCAGTTGCAGGGGATCCTGCAGGGGATCTTGTCGGTCCGATCTTTGCAGGTGGCCTCCCTCAGACCGTCGCCACAGTCTCCGTGCTCCGGCACACATTTCCCGTACTGAGTCTCTGCAGAGGAGCACTCGGAGGCCGGCCGGGATTTATCATGTTTACCTGATGAGCAGAGAGTCGGTCAGAAAAAAAAAACACATCCTGAAGAGGACGCCAACAACGCCTTAAAGTTTAGACAGTTTCACTCAGCAGCAGCTTCCATCAGTCAGAAAATGTTGAGTATTTTATTTCTTTTAGGGGTTAAACACATTTACAAAGCAGCTTGTTTCAGAGAACGCTCAGTTTTTCATCATATACATAAAATAAAATATAAAAACTTCACATTTATGACTTTTTTTTCTCCTCTACATATTCAAACTCAAACTGTTTGTTTTACAGCTACAACACTGAGTGGATTCATTTTTTATTACTGTCTCTGCATTAATTTATTTCTGTTGGATATAAGGAGCATCATGTTTTTATCTGTATATTTTTCTGTATATTTGTTATAATTAAGTTGTTTACTCTTTGTTGTCATATATGTTCTGTAACTGTAATTTGACTGTTTACAATAAAGTTTTTTGGGCAGACTTGTGATTTACTACACGATTTAAAGTGTAACTTATGAATTATATATTTTTAATCCATGAGTCGTGTTTTACTTTTAATACTTTATCTATACTTTACTGCTAAAACCTCTTTAAAAAGGCTAATTATTTTTTTTGTCTTCGAGTGTTTTCATCGTCTTTTATATAGATTGATGATGGAAATATTTTGTCTATCACTGTATCAGGTCTCGTGAGAAACAACAAAGACATAACAGAAAGTTTGTTAGCAAGTAAACACAATGTCAGCAGCACGGGATTCAGAATATTAAATAACAAACAGTTTGGCAAATGTACATTAACAGAAGTCAGATCAAAAATCTGTGTAATATCTAGCACAGAAATGAGCACATGTATGTGATACAAACACAACACTAACAACTATGTAAGTTCACCATTTAACAAAAAGAAAATAAAATGACCAAAAAGTGATGTAAAAATACTGTAAAAGGTGTAAAATGACAACAAAAGATGCAAAACAACAATAAAGAGACCCAAAACAAACACAAACAGACGCAAAATGACCACAAATGGATCCAAAATAACTGCCAAAGGTGCAAAATAACCACAAAAGAGGCAACGCTCCCTTAAAATGTTGCAAAATATGCCAAAAGACCACATCAAGATACAAAATGGGCCTAAAAAGATGCAAAATGATGACAAAGAAACACAAAATAGCCACAAATGCGTGCAAAATTAGTACCAAAGACGTCACTAATGATACAAAACAACAATCAAAAACTCAAAATGAACACCCCAAAATCCAACACAGCTATATAAGATGGCTAGAAGGAAACATAGAATGTTGCAGAAAATCCAAAAAATGACCACAAAAACATGCAAAAAAATACACAAAAAGATGAAAAACAACTACAAAGACATGCAAAATGACAACAAAAGACACAAAAACACCACATAAAGATGTAAAATGGTCCTAAAAATACACAAACTGATGAGAAAGAGACACTGAATTATTGCAAAAGATGGAAAACCACCGCAAAAAGGTGCAAAAATGACCTCAGATTGACATAAATCCTGCACCATGATCATCTTTTAAGGACTGTTGTGATGAATCTAAGTCCAGGATTCTCTCTTTTAGCTCTGAGTTTGGTCTCCTCCACCTCCTGAGGGAAACATCGGGCTGTTTAGCTGCTAAATGCTGCACTTTTGTTCACCAGCTTGTCTTGTTTGATCCTAAATCTCTGCACCTTCATCATCATGTCATTTTTAATAAAACAGAAGAAGCAGCGCAGCTTTAAAGCCAAAATAAAAACAAACCTCTGAAGGCAGATGACTGGAGCGACAGTGTTGCTGCATTAGCATCACTGTGCTGCTAAAAAACCAGAACACGACTGGAATCCAAGAGTCAACACGTGTGAGGGCTTCTCTACACGTTTCACTGTAAAGGCTCGTTGAGTTTTTAGAACAGCACGACACATTTTCTCCAGAAAAACCGGCTCTTCTCGCTCTTTCGCCTTCAATTACTGCCGAGAACATTCCTGCAGTTATGATGTACATTCTGGGAACATCGTGAACAGAAGCAGCCTGACGAGATGTTTTTCTCTTTACATTAAATATGAAGCTGCTGCTTAGCTTAGCTTAGCTTAGCTTAGCTTAGCATACAGAGAGTCAACAGAAAAAGTTCGCCTGGCTCAGTCCAAAAAGTCCAAAATGCCCCTCTTAGCACAAAATGCGCTAAATATCCACATGTTACATCCAGTCAGTGTAAAAACCGACAGCCGGCTGGTTTCTACTCTGTGCTTTGGTGCAGATTAAACAGAGCAGATACAACATGAGGATTATCTGTACAGGTGCTTCAGACAGAGCTACGCCAGCTGTTTCCCCCCAGTCTTTATGCTAAGCTAAATTAGCCGTCTTCTTTGTGGGTTTATTGTCACTGACGGTCGATAAAGAAGAGCTCACCTTTCTGTCCTTTGGGCCTCCTGTTGGCCTCGGCGCCGAGCGTCAGGACCAGGAACAGCAGCAGCGTCACGGAGAACAAACTTCGCATTCTGCACACAGAAAAACAGGCAGTTAACAATTCTGTAATTATTCATCAGTCAGTGAGAAAGTGCAATCTGAATATCTGAATGTGAGATCTTTAAACTGTATGTTATCACACCAACAACAGCCTGTTGGCTAAAGGATGCTCAAACATTTCATCTTCTTATCTGAGACAACAAATAACTAATCTCTGCATGTAATTACGCACCAAAGCTAAGAATTAAACTGTTTGTTGCGATAATTTAATACACATTTAATTCAGACATGAGTGCATGTGTCCACAGATGTGTTACTGAAGTCCATGTACAGCCACAGACCCTGTATGTAGAGACACAGGCTGAAAGAGATGCAATATCGCTATAAACAGATTAGTGGACAACTGCACATAAAAACAAAACACAAAACAACTGCAAAGTGGCACATAATGGCCATAAAAGAGACTTAAAACACATACAAAGATACACAAAAAACCTTAGAGACAGAAAACAACGACAAAGACACAAAATGACCAGAAAGCGATATAAAAACAACAGACGGATACAAAAGAACCACAAAGACACAAAAGAACCACAAAGAGACACAAATCAACCTGCATAAGGAGACTCAAAACAACCCCAGAAATACAAAACAACTACGAATTGACACAAAACAATCTCAAAGAAACAGGAAATGAC
>NW_007579016.1:207355-208580 GCF_000690725.1 Stegastes partitus
AGAGACAAAACAACAACAAGGAGAACCAAAGAGACCACAAACAGACACAAAATAACAATTACAACTACAAAAAGACACATAAAACAGCTACAAATAGACACAAACAACCAAAAAGAGATACACAAATAACACAAAACAAGTACAAAGAGACACACAGTAACAACAGAGACACAAAAATAACTACAAAAAGACACAAACCTACCACAAAAATACACAAAACAACAACAAAGACACATTAAATGGCCACAAAGAGACAGAAAACAGCCACAAAGAGGCACAAAACAATCACAAGAAGACAAAAAAACAACAACAAAGATGTACAAAATAGCCACAAATAAACACAAAGTAACCAGAGAGGTGAAAAATGACAACAAGAAGATGCAAAAGGGGCTACAAAGTGACACAAAACAACTACAATGACTCACAAAATAACTACAAAAAGACACAAAATAAAAATAAAAACAAAACAGCCACAAAGAAGCACACCTGGACTTCTGCTGATGCAGGAATTCAAATTAAATTAACGATGGAGCTACAAACGAACCAATAAACAGCCTTCTGCTCCAGATGATGGGAAAGTTTCAGGATGAAGGTTATGAAAGAATCAAAACCTGCTCAGACTTTAATCGTTCATCATGTGAGGAAACACCAGATATGATGAATAAACCCTGAACTGTTCTTTCTTTGTTAAGCCACAAAAACCCCCAAACATCAATTTGAAGCCAAACAACAGAAGCTGCAGCAGAAAGAAACAAGATTCACTTTAAATAAAATGTGATGGACGAAGAAAGAGGAGGGAGAATCATTATTCATTAACATTATCATGTTTAAACCTTTTCAAAGCAAGTTGAAGAGATCTTTATGGAATCCATCAAAATCACAATAACTGTTTATTTGCTTTAAAATAAATCCTCAGATCCAAACAAATCGAAGGATTTTAGGTAGAAACAGTCACAGAAGATTCCCAGAGCTGCAGATTAATGCTCCGGTGATTAACTCAGTTATGAATCGAACTAACTGTGATAATTACAGATGATATTTTTCAGCCTTTAAACAATGAGATTAAAAAAAACACCAGATTCTGTGGAAAACATGAAAACACACGAGGACTTACTTGCCGGGCTGAGATGAGCAGCCAGTCGAACTGTGGAGTCGTCGCCTTCTGTCGCTGCCTTCAGCTGCAGCTTCTGAACAAACCCTCACACACACACACGCACGCACACAC
>NW_007579016.1:212730-213404 GCF_000690725.1 Stegastes partitus
GGGGGGGGCCAAGCAGCGTCTGAAAGGGCCCTTTAGATTCCCCCTCAAAAGAATACTGATTCATTGGCCCAAAACAAAGCCTCCTCTAGCCTGGTTTCATTTCTCTAAAGCCTAACACAGATTCCATGCCACCTCTAAGGAGCTCCCCTCCCCTCAGCCCGCCCTGAATGGAAACGTATTAGCATAAGAAAACAATGAAATCTTAGCATGAAGAAAAGGAGTGGGACGCTCCCTTTGGTTCGGGAGTAGGAACAACATTTAGAGAACTTCCTCCTGAATCTCGGGGTTCATCCTGGCATCCGGACCAGAGTTTAAAGACGAGTCGCAGAGCGTGAATCCCCCCCGACGTCACGCAGAGGCTCCTGAAGAAAGGCCTGAGCGCCGAGGACGGAGCTGCTGCAGCGAAGTCGAGACAAAATACTGATTCTTCTTCCTCTCACAAAACTGGACGGTCGATGAAGAAGGAATTAAAATGAGATCAAATACGAAGCGACAAATGGACCAGCTCATCGGAGAGTTTCACTACGATGAAGTGGAAAACGCAACAAAACCTGCTCAGAGTTATAAAAACTTGGAAAATGATCACTAAACAATCACAAAACGACACAAATACAACACATGCAAGGAAAAAAACTTCTACAAAAAGACATAAAACAGCCACAAACAGACAGAAA
>NW_007579016.1:215244-217342 GCF_000690725.1 Stegastes partitus
GTGTGTGTGTGTGTGTGTGTGCATGTGTTGTGTAAGTGGGACTGAGCTAATATTTGCAGGACAGCGTGGAGGTTCGATCAGATCCGGTTCGATCCCAGTGTGCAGCTGTTCCTCAGGTGTTTAAGCTCCTGTGAGGGTGAACTTTGGCCACGTTCAGGTTCACTCGGTAGCCAGTGTGAACACCTGGAAAACACCTGAAACGCACCTGGAGATGTTCTTTAAACACTCCTGAAACAGACCTTAGGCACACTGCAACACACCTGAAAGACACTAAAACACTAAAAATGCACCTGAAACACACTAAAACACATCTGACAGACACTGAAACACACCTAAAAGACACTAAAATGCATGTGAAACAAAATAAAACACTCCTAAATCTCAATAAAACACACCTGAAACACACTAAAAACACCGGAAACACAATGAAACACATTGAAATTCCCCCAGGGGATGAATAAAGTATCTATCTATCTATCTGAAACACTAAAAACGCATGTGAGACACACTAAAACACTAAAATGCACCTGTAACACACTAAAGAACACCTGAAACACACTAAAACACATCTGACAGACACTGAAACACACCTAAAAGACACTAAAATGCATGTGAAACAAAATAAAACACTCCTAAAACTCAATAAAACACACCTGAAACACACTAAAACACACTGGAAACACAATGAAACACTAACGCACCAGAAAACACAATAAAAAACACCTGAAACACACTTGAAAGACACTAAAAAATACCTAAAACACAATCAAAACCCTACTGAAAGACACAAAAACACACTTAAAACACACTAAAACACACCTGAAACACAGGAATAACAGCACACCAGTGTACTCTTACTTTTGGTACTGCAAGTATTTCCTAGTACTCAAACTGAAACGCAGGTGAAACACTTTTACTGTGTGTTCTTTCAGATTTCAGATTGATTTCTAACTTTAAAAACACTGCTGCCTCCTGGTTCTGATAATTGTGGTTATATGTTTGAATAAACTAATGACATATAAATATACATACAAACACAAACACACTAAAACATACTGGATGTCATAATAATAAAGCAGAATATTGGAGCTGTCTGTGGTTTAGTTAAGATTTAACCCTTAACATCAGCTTGGTTGAACCTCTGCTGCGGGTCGTGCGGTTCTACTGAGTTCTACTGAGTTCTACTGTTGTTCTGGGCAGAGGAGCGTCCGTCAGCTCCCTCCACAGCTCTCATGGCTCAGTCATGCGTGGAGGCCATTGTTGCCGCCTGCAGCTGGGAGCGGAGAGGAAACCCTCAGGACGGCCTTCTGTTAATGTTCAACCTCCAGGAAACACTTGATCCCGACGCTTTCCTGGAAAGAAGCGCAGACGTAGCTGTGATCTCTGAGAAACCACATCCTAATCTGTTTGTGTTTGATTGGTTGTTCTTAGTGGTTTTAATATTTTGACATTATTAGGGTCCGAGCACNTTTGCTCTTTATTTTCTATGAAGACTTTCCACTGTGTTGTTTTCGTCTCTGGTCCTAATCTGCTTTATTTCTACGCCCGGCTGCCGGCGCTGCTGTTCGTAGCGTGATGGTTCTCGGCCTGCTCAGCTCGGCCAGATGGTCCAAATTTAGTCCAACTCAAATCTGCTCTCTTTTCAGCTCCGGCCCCCCAAATCTCACCACGCTTAAGCCCAATAATCTGACCATTGTAGTCGGAGCAGCATCAGGATTATGAAAGTGGGCTAATGTATTCACGCTCAGACACACCCGGGTGTTATTCTGCACATATCTGCGGTGTGTTTCGTCAGGATTAAAGCGTTCCTTCGCCGTTTGATCGTCAACCATCGGCTCGGAGCACTAATGCAGCTCAGGCTCTCTGAAAAAAAGAGAGTCAATTACCCATAAAGCCCCTCTCTGCCTGTCTCGCTCTCTGTTGTCATTGTGCTGAGAGATGACAGACTCCTCTTTCAGGCCTCCATTAAAGCAATGCTCCTCTTTCACATGTCAGCTGGCAGAGCAAATCCTGCTCTTCTCGCTCCTCCTGCGGCCCTTTATGAGGAAAAAAACCGGCTCTCAGCAGGGCCTCCATCAATGAAGAGGCCGAGGGGGGG
>NW_007579017.1:0-53308 GCF_000690725.1 Stegastes partitus
CACTTGTTTTTGTCATTTCCAACCACAAGAATCCCTTTTAGTCGAATCCACTATAAATCTAAATGTGCAATACATGTAAATAAGTTGGGGCTTAACTGTCCTTCTGCAGTTTGCAGCATCTAAGCATGTGATTCTGATCAACATGTCCCGTTTTCCTACTGACATCACAGAGTGCCGTCACTTGAATGTAATCTGTCATTTTTACAACTGACGCTGACAAGATGCTCTAAACTCACGAAGCAGATCAGTAAATTCAGACAAGAGAAACATTTCAAACTATTATCATAAGGTTGGATTATTCAAGTCAGGTGAGTCTTAACATCATGTTTTCTTTTTCTGATCAAAGGTTCAGAAACTTTCAAAGTGTTCAGTTGCCAACAATATGAATCAAAATCACATTTGTGAAGCTGTCGTGACATCACATCTGGAATATTTACATTTTAATGTGTATGGGAATTTTTTTTTAACCAACATATCCATTTGAGTTGAAGTTTGATATTATAATATCACCACAAATCTTTATTTTATCTCACACTTTGGATGTATTTTACATGATAATTTTTAAAAATTATTTTAACCCACTGATTTAGATTTTTGCACAAAATCATTATTCGTACTTATTAATAATCTTTGTTTACTAAAAAAAACAAACATCTTAAACTTCTCACTCCTCAATTAACTGTTGACTGCCGGAGATATGGAAGAAAAAATAATTTTTTTTTTCTTTTCTTTTGTTAGATAATAGTCGCCTTTCTGTCCCCTATTGTTTTAAAATTCATTTATCTACAATTTATTTGTGGGAGAGGGTTTGGTTTGCTTTCTCTTCTGCATAAGCTCTCCATTGCTTTGGATCCTTTTGCGTATCTGTCAGTAAAAGTCTGTTCATGCATACAAATATCAATTATATTTTTGAACAATTACATACATATCCTCATTTAGTTTTTCTTTTACAAGCTAAAGTCCAAAAGTGTTTCAACCTGTTGAGTGATGATATCAAACTTACTCACCTGGTTTCTCAGCACTTCCAAGGTGTCACAGCTGTTCAGTCCCAAAACGACTTCAGTCCTTATTGAGAAGTTTCCCGCCAAGAGTCACAGCATCACAATATGCTTGTTTTCTTTTCCTTTAATTCTTAAAATCCAACCTTTTTACTTTTTCTTCTTCTCTGCCAAAGTTGGAGGCGCAGTGTGAGAGCAGCGTGAAGCTTCGTCCTCTCCAAGTTTGGTCTGTAGGCTCGCTACAGAGTGTGACTTAGAACTGAGGAGAGAGAGAGCAGTGTGAGGGCAGAGATGAGAATGAACAGACTCTTTCTTTCAGCAGAAATTGAAATCAGTTCTTCTTTTTATCACAGGATGTTGAGCCTCTCTGGTTGAGGCAGTTTGTTGCCGGTCATCAGGAGTGAGACTCTGCTCTATATTTAACCTGTGCTCTCAGTCTGTGTTAGCAGCTCAACTGACTCACTGAGGCTTTTCCAAACCCCCAACAGCTGAACTATGAGCCGGTCCAGCAGCCTGACCACTCCTCCTGCTGCTCACAGCCAGGGGCTTGGCTTGGTGAAGTTAGTGTTGGTTTCATGAGGTTTGCTTTGGTTTTGTTCAGTTTAGCTGCATGTTTTGTTTCATTTCTTTGTTTTTAAATCATTTCCAGCAGCTTCACCCTTAATGCCAAAACAGTGTGATGGAACTGGACTTAGGCTGATGAATACATCTGAGTCACTGCACGTAAAACCAGCCGAGTGAAGCTGATTGAACTTGACAAAACACGTTCAATAAACCTGGAATGATAATGTTGAACCAACAACTGAGAGCTGTGGCTGTTACACTTTAAAAAACAAACCTAACATGTGAGGCAGAATGAATTCAACACTTCACGTTTATTGATTTTAGTAATTTTGTTATTATGAAAAGAAACAGATTTATGTTAACATATTAAGATGAACCACCGGTTTCCATCGTGCCTGTTGCATGTTCAGACTGTCAAAACAAATAGGCTGTGAAGTGTTTCAATTCTTAAACAAGCTGGGAAGTCTGCTGATGTGCTCGTTTTGTTTCACTTAATTTAATCAATACAGTCGACTTCATGAAACTCACCATTTCCAGTCACAACAGTTTAAGTGAGAACAGCTCCAGTGTATAACTTCTGACTTGGTCTGACAATAAAACATTTTTAAGTCAACTCAACTTGAAATAAACTGAATTTTAATCAATGAGAAAACATTAGTTGACTCCATCTAATTTCTATGTGATGTTTTAAGGCTGCTACACACTGAGCGATTTTCGGCCATCCCAGACAAAAGATAGCAACCATGAGAGGATCGTGGTGATATCTTTGGTCTTGGCTCTAAATCGGCGGTCCTACGTCGCGCTGTGAGACAGGTTCACGGACGGCTGTTTTCATTGTCTTGCGACCAAACACAACCTACGTTAAAATTCTGACAGTGTCACAGATTAGGGGTGATCATCTCACAGTGTGACGGCTGCAGCGACCTACGTCAACTAACTGACCAATAGAAATGCAGAATGAAATGACGTAGTCATCAGAGCAACACCAGCTCCCTTTGAATAATTGGCATCCTGAGTTGGCCTCTCTTTCAGAGCCACGACCACGTCCATATTCTCCTCCTTCTCCGTTTTTGGGATTCCTTTCCAGACATAAATTTCACAAGGATGAGGGCTCCGTTCAAGCTTCGCAAGTTTCTTTTTGGTGGATGGATGGCGCACACTTAGGACCTTTTATTCAACTCACGTACATCGTAGGCTGCGACTCAGCTTGAATTTTCATCATGCAATCTGCACACAGCAAACTTCATGTCGTGCCCAAAGTTTATTAGATTGATGTTGTACATCGTAGCTGTGAACTTATAAGATTGTTATAATCGCACAGTTTGTAGGCGGCCTTACAGAGCAGCAGCCCTTAAGTTGGAATCAATACCAACTATTTCAAGTTGCCTTTTAAAAATGTAATTAGTTTCTTCTGGAAAACTGCTTTTGTTATTGAAGCTTTTATTGCTATGAAGTCAGTGACTGTGTTACCATCACCCATAAACAAAGATCAGACCATAACAAATAAATAAACAAAGATGTTCTTTGATGAATAAAGATTTATAAACCAGTAAATGAAACAATGGAATGCAACTGAGATTATGCCTAATGTGCACTACTGAACTAACAAGGCCCCTTCTATGAAAGACAAAATCTTATCACTGACAAACAACTATGATTATAGAGTTATGCAAGTTTGCTGTCATTAACTCAAATAGTGCATCATTACCCCAACCAGATTTTAACACTTGAATTTGAAAGTAAAATGTCAAAGCAAAGGAAATGTCCAGGCATAATTTCAGTAAGGTAGCGGATACTGTATCTCTGTAGAGGATGGACAGTCTTCTGAATGGACTGTTTGAAACAAAGAACGTGATTTAAAATGTTCAAAATTGGCCGTAATAATACAACTTATTTACTAATGATCCTCAGAAGATGAGTCCTGTTTTAACTTTTCACCTTTTTGTGGTTCTAGTCAGCTCTTGGTTAAGCTTCAGGGTTCTGGTTTAATACAGAGAAGGTTCACAGTAACTAAGACGCCACATATTTACTTACATTTAACTAAAACCACAAGTTTTTTCAAACCCTAACCATATAGTTTGAGTTGCCGAAACCACAGGCAGGATTCTGGATGTGGACCCAGGCTTTGTACGCCCTCCATCCACCCCGACCTCCACCTCCTGCTGATTCTGATGCAGTTCATAAATGTGGCGCCTCTATCATTTAAGATATTTCCTCTGAACGTTATCCAGTCAGGAACTCAGTTGGCACCAAGAACAGTTTCATAGTATATCAATATAATTACACACAATGGTTAAGCTCCAGGGATAAAAACAACTTCAGCTTCCTCAACCCCACTGACCCAGCCATTGGTCAGATGTTACAAACTCTTGCTGAGCAGCCAAAGTTTGTTCCAAATCACAAAATTTGGAACAGTGCAGCCATAAAACAAAGATGTTTGGGCCTGAATATTATATTTGAGCATCATGAAGCTTCAATCAAAGGCTGGAACATCCTGATACAGAATACAACATATGTGATGGTGTGGATAAGAGATGTAAACTGCCTGAATGAGGGACAGAACCACCAGTGGTACAAGTCAAGATGAAGAAAAAGAAGATGTTAAAGAACGAAAGTAACTCCAGAAATACATAAATCAATCAGGCTGTTTATGCTGGCATGGTTATAGATGCACAAAAACTTTGAGGGTCTGATATTTGTCTTGATTATTTAAGATACTTAATTAAAGATCTGCAGACACCAAATATTAAAATTTTTTTGTGCCATGTTACGGTTTATTATAGCCAACAATCAGCTTGTATTTTACATTTTTTTGAGTGTTCTACAGCTCAGAGTTAGTTTGGCTCTGCTGTGTGTCAGAGCGGGTGTGGTGGCTCGCTAATTTTTCTTTATTCATTGTTTTCTTTTCTTCCTTTTTTTTTTTTTTAAATCTCTTGGACCTGCTCTCCAGACTGTCTCAGCAGTTTTACCGAAGCTGGATCAGATGAGCCTTTTCAAACACAAAATGATTTATTCGCGGCCGTAAATACAAGAACATTTGTTCCTAATAAAAGCGAGTCAGGGTTCGGCGTTGTAAATGAGAACGAGTGAGAATTTGAGCTCTGTGCTGTTACACAATGTGACAGGCAGCCGGAGCAGACACAACACAGCTGACTTTAAAGGCTTGTGTGGCGTTCAACATCAGCCCCGGAGTGATTTTCTTATCATGAAGATATTATATGAATAAACACACTTTAAAGAAATTTTGTTTTATCCTTCAACACGTTAAATCATGTCAGCACTTTGACAAATAATCACATCGTTTTATCAAACAAAGCAGCAAAGCCAGGACGGCCGGCATAATTGCACAAAAACACGCATATACACACACACACACATGTTTCTGGAGGTCATCATGTTCTTCCTGGAAACATTTAATCTTATGAAAGTGCCAAATATGTCCACACACAGACATGATGTGTGAAAGATCACTCCAAGAAATGAAACAGTTGCTGGACGGCGACGTGTTCACACACCCACACACTGACAGGAGGTCAGCGTACGACAAGGTTCAGGTTGTCCATTTGTGTTGGACGGAGTCGTGAAGACGTGAGGTTTTGTCCAACTTTTCTCTTTTTAGTCAGTTTATTATATTAAACAATATTATTATGTTGAAGAGTTCCATCACTGGCACCTCCTAGTGGTATTATCAAGAAGACATTGTGAAACCTTGAGCCTCCAAAATAGGAATTTGTTTCAAATAAAAAATACTGTGTGCTGGAGTATAAGTACATTTATATCTAATCTCTATGTTTTACAGTAAAAACTTCCATTTAGTAACGGTCATAACGCTTTCAATATTATCACACAATGTCTATTTCTAAGCGCTTTTAACAACCCTGGTGAGACAACACCAATGTCTACAGTTTGTTTTCATGTGAAAGCTGCTCATTAACCAGATTTGTAGACTGTACCAGACATATTCAAGTTACAAAAGTAGGAGTAGCCTAAAATATTCCTACAGGCATTATTTTATGTGATAGCTCCTCGAACGCTATACCTTATACAACTCTAACCACACTTGTAATAACAACAATCCAGCAGAAAATGTGCTCCAAAGTCATAGAGGCACATGTCTTTATATTTTCTCAAAAACACTTAACAATGTGTCTCCTATTCATCTGTTCATGAACACATCTCAGAAATCTCACATTTCAGATGGTAACAAGCTAACTAAACAGCTGAAGTGACAAAACACAGCTAACTAAACAGCTAAAATCACAGAAGGAAAGCTAACCACACAGCTTATGTCAGAAACATGATGAACTATACAGAAAAAGACACAAAGACAGCTAACCACCAAGGTGAAGTCATAGAACAACAGCTAACTATGCAACAACATTTTTTAAAAGTTAACTATATAGCTAAATTCAGAAAGACAGCTAACTACATAGCTAGAGTAATAGAAAAACAGCTAACTACATAGCTAAAGTCATAAAAATATGGTTAATACACACAGCTAAAGTCACAGAAAAACAGCTAGCTTCATAGCTAAAGTCATAGAAAAACAGCTAACTACACAGCTAAAATCAGACAGACAGCTAACTCCATAGCTAAAGTGAGGGAAAGACAGCTAACTAACAGGTCAAATCAGAGAAGGCTAAAGAAGGACAGCCAACTACTGCAGACTGTAAGCTATGTCCATTCATTGATAGTCCCTCAGTTGTTATATGTAAATTTTGACTGCGCGGTTACTTTTTGGTTAAATGACATTTTGGTTCTTCTATTAATTATACCACGTAATTAAACAAGGCAGCAGCTAAATCAGTTCTTAAATTCCTCTTAAAGCTAGCTAGCATAGCTAATCTTAGCAGCTTCTAGCTACAAAATGTGAATAATAATCAAACAAAATTTACATTTTTTAAAGAAACTTATTAAAATGGATGAGAAAGCTGAGAGGACAGTGTTTGTTGGTATGTTTCTTTGAGCATCTGCAGTTTTCTTGGTAAAAACTGGTCAAACTGTTTATAGAAGAAGCTTTTTTTTTTTGTTTTCTCAGCGTCTGTACTTACTGGACTCTGAACCCTTCAACACATTTCATATGAAAAACAACAGACGAACTGAAAATTCTTAACGTAACTTGAGAATGTCCCTTTAACATCTTGTAACACCGGGGTAATAGATGATGCAAACAGCAGGGTATCAGCCCTTAAACATGCAGGAGTCCAACATAATCGGTGTTTTGTTTCTGGTGCAGAGGCATCTCTCACCCACACTTCCTCCTGCACTCACACAGTTAACAAACGACCGCCACCGCTCCTGTTTAATCTGTAATTTTCCATTAATTCGAACCTCTGCAGGGACGGCAGATGAATGAGAGAAGTGCTGTGTGATAATCATCGCAGTGCATTAACGAAGGGGAAGGCCATGACTCAGTTCGCTCTAATGAGCTGCTCCTGCAACGCGGCACATTTCCCTGTGAATGATCAGACTGGGAAAGACCACATATACCTCTGCAAACGGAGGAATTAACCTTTCCTCAGTGCCGTTCTCTCATCTGACGCGATATGACTCATATACGGGGATGAGAAATCACAGGGTTTCAAAATATTTGCTTAAACATTTTGGGAATTAGTCTTCCAAAACAGATTTATATCAATCACACTGAGTCATAAGGGAATTAGCGTAGCTTAGCATAAAGACTAGAAGTGTGGGAAAACAGCTCGCTTGGCTCCAACCAAAGATCTGACAAGTTATGATGTTTAAATATCTTTATCTCAAACTGAATTAGTAATACGTGGTCCTGTGTATGTCATAAGAAATGTTTGCTCTGCGTAGCATTTGAATGGCGTCAATCTTGAACACAAAATATGAATTTAATACCTTTAAGTTGCGGTGTGTTGGTCAGACAAAAACAGATATTTAAAGAAGCTGAGGAACAGTTTTCAATATTTCCTGAAATTTTGTAGATTACAGAATAATTCAATTAGAGTGAAAAAAAATCAATTATGAAAATAACAGTTAAAATCACTATCACTTAAGCAATGTTAAAATTAGAAGAGATAAATAATTTAGTGTCTTATTTTACATTTTAAAATGTGTTTTTGTTAATTGGTGGTGTATGAATGAAGTTAATCATTCTAATTATTAATTTTGTAGTTGCTGTTATTGCCATTATTATAGAAATAAATCAGATATACAGAAAGATGTCATTCTAAGCAGTTTAAACTGTGCCAGTGTGGAGCTGTTGTCAGGACCGGAGGAGGAATGTGAGCATGACATCATGGTACTGGAGGTAATTATTCATGTCTGCTCTGTGAGGAACATCGCCATCTAGCTCTGATCATCGTCTCTTCATGAAACCAGAGAACATGAACGATGATGATAACCTGCTAATTGTTCACTATCAGGATGAATTATTGTTTATGTTTATTATTTATGTCTCTGACTATTGAATGATCCTGCAGTGGCACACCTGGGGGGAAAAATGAAAATTAAGACCCTGAAGTTTTTTGCAATAGGATTTAGAATGTGTTCACAGCAGGTGATTTTATCTCAATATGTTTGGTCTCAAAATTTCTTAAATAAAACATTATTAGGAGCTTATTTTACCCTTTATTGCTTTATTTTTGTGTCTCCTGTAGTTTTTTTAAACATTTATTTTACTGATTTACGGACATAAACCAAGTCATTTGTGTGCAAATGGCTATAAAACGTAAGTAAATAATTGTCAGGATAAAAAAAAAGTTGTCATCCAAACTCCACTCTTGTGCAGAGCAGGTTTGCAGGGAATGAATGTCACCCAATCTGAAGCTGGGAATATCCTGAAGGTACCTTCAAAATAATACAGACTGTGGTTGGACTCACTCGTCCAGTAATAAGTAATTAAATGTACATATTCAGTTAAATGTAGAGAGAATTATAATGACTGATTTGTTTCAACCTATAGGTATGAGTTAATCATGTTTTTTTTGTTTGTTTTGAACAAATGCATTTCAAAGTGCTTTAAAGTGATATTTTTCTGTTGTGAGATTTTATTTACTTTCTACTTACTTGAGTCTTAAATGATCAAAGATGCTACTTGGCCTGAAACATGAAGGCAAAAACATGAGGAGACTTGACTTGGCGAACCAAAAATAGTGGAAAAATCTTGAGTGAATGTCGTTTTGTCTTTTAGAGCTAAACTGGCGTGAATAATAAATAACAGCAGCAGGATGCCACATCTTTCTAACCAGACGGACACATTCAGGTTCATCAGGGAATCTCTGAAACAAGCTGAACTTTAAATACTCTGAGACTTTATTTAAAAGTAGTGTTTAGCTTGATACTAGCTACTGTGATTTTTTTTTTCTCATTTTAATATAACCATCAATATCAGCTGATAAAGGCTTTAAAATGAAATATCGACCCAAAATGAATGATAAAAGGCAGATAGTGACTGTCAGGCTGAGAGCTTTGTATGAAAACGTTACCTCACAATAAATATGGCATGTTGGCAATGTTTTGTTATTTTGTATTGGGCTTTTTTCTTTCTTTCTTTCTTTCTTTCTTTCTTTCTTTCTTTCTTTCTTCTTATTTTTTTTTAACATTTTAGTATTTTTGCATTTATTTTGTATTTTAAACCTGTGCCTTTCACTGGGATATCATGATAAAAGTAAGAATCTTATATGTTATTGCCACTACAGGAGAATTCTGCTGTTCACTGTAAGTAGATTGAACAAATATGTGCCTTTACTGACATCAGTAATCAGAAAAAATGAGTCTAAAAATAGTGACATATTGGATATATTCATATATAATCCAACATCCTTCATCTAGCCCTTTAATCACTTCAGATCTGACTTGGACAAGCTCTCCTAAAACCTGGGATGTGACTTTAACAAGTCCAAGAAGTCCAGAAAACTTGAAAACAGTTTTGTTTTGACCTTTTTTTTTTTCTGTGCATTGCATATCATTATTACATGAAGGGTTTTGTGTGTGTATTTTGCCAGGCTGTTGAAAAATGTCTGCAGTGGTGCCGTCTGCTGTTCCACCGTCTACATGGTTTTATTATGAAGGTGGTCCGGAAGTGTGATTGTACTTTGTGCTGCTCACTTTGCTCTGAGCAGATCGCAGCAGCAGCAGCAGTCAGGCAGCTACATACAGCCGATCTGCTGCCCTGATGAGCAACACTATCATCTGAGGAGGATCATGGAATAAACATGGCCCACAATAGAAGCTTTTTCCTTGAAGGTAAGCTGTGACACTCCGTTCTGCAGCTCCGGCCGGCCAGCAGCCATTTTACCCGCACAAAGCCTCCGGACTCCCGCTGCCAGACACAGATTCTGGTCCGTTGGTGTCAGACACCAGAATATGTGGGACCCAGAGCGAGTTGGCTAACGTTAGCTAGCCTCGTAAAGCTGCCGCTGCTCTGCACTCATCCTCAGACACTGGCGGGGTGATACGAGCGCTGCCAGGCCGGTGGCAGTGCCACATGTTCGGGCCTGGAGAGGCAAGACGAGGCGCCGGCGGGGCGGTCCGGTCCGGCGGGGTTTAAACGGAATGTGGGCTTGTAAGCCGGAGCTAACCCCGTTAGCGCTGACGTTAGCTGGGTTTGCAATGTGGGAGCTGGATGGAGCGGCAGCACAGGCAGGCCTTCCTGTGTTTGCTCTGCTGCTAGCAACCACAGAGCGTGTACACAAGCCAGAAAGATGCACAAACATTTTAATATTAACCTCAAAAACATGAAGTGTGTGAGCTGACAGCCAGACAGCAGCTGGAGGCTCCTCACTGACATGCTAACCTCGTAGCTTCGCACATTAGCTGGCTAACGTTAACAAGTTAAAATGTAAACATGAACAGTGTTTCTTGGGCTTGTTGTGTTTTTACTCAGCCTGCTTTCTCTGTCTCATAGTTCACGTTTTGAATTCACTGCCTATGTGCTTAAAAACTTGAATAACATACATTTCAACAATAATAAAATGGGTTCACCTGCCTCCTCACAAGTAGAAGTAAAGTAATTGGGGTTAGTTTGCTGCCTTGCTCAATGGCACTGCCAGCCACAGCAGTGGTACTGGGGGATGTTTGTGAGCTGTCATTTTGAATTGTCAGTATAGTATCCCAATACCAAAACAAACACCTTCTTTGAAACCTTACTTCAAGAAGTATAATAATGTTGAAACTCTTTCTAAGTAAAGACCAACCTGTGGTTATCAACATAATCACTGAAGTCATCCTACAAACAATTGTTCTGTACATATACATCCAAGTCAGGACTCATTCATTTGTAATATTCACAAGAGAATCACGTGGATTCATCAACCACTGCTAGCGATCCCCAACAAATGTCCCTTTTTTGTCCGTTTAGCCTAATGTTTGTTTGAAAGAGGAGCGACTGAGGATTCTACAAACTGATTTACTTGTGAGTTGTTTCTCTAAATGTGTGTCTTCAGCCTCAGACAGAGATGTAAGAAGTGTTTGGAGATAGGCAAGCAGTTGTTGGTTTCTGGGGTTTTTCTTGACTGAAGTTAGAATTAAAGTAATGAAAGCCTTTCTGTTTTTAACAAATAAACCGTAGCTGTAAAACATTTAACATGTTTAATGTCTGATTTAGCCCAAATAAAATAGTTTAAACTTAACCTTTTTAATCGTACTTCACACGTATTCCAATTTGGCAGGAATTGTTGAACAGCTTTCTTCACCAGAACGATACATAAATGATTGTCACTTGCACAGGGATCTCGCACGTATGTTTTTACTTCAGTTTTTAAAAAATGTGTTTATTGTTTAGGTGGATATTGAGAAGGGATGAAATAATATGAGGAAGAGATGCAACAAATATCCTTCATTCATTGTCAGGGTCTTATCCCCGCAGCGACAGGAAAGGATTTGATCTCTTGTTGCAGATTTGGAAAACCCGGCTCCAGGAATGCGTCAGGAACGCTGCGTTTCAGGTCGTTGAATATATGTTTCATGTACAGATGAGTTGCTTTTCCTCTGAGGTTTTGGGTGCAGTTAAGATGTCAATGGGCCTTTTGGATTTGAACATCATGTGAGAGTCGAAGCTCTCCGTCGGCTGCTGGAATGTCTGTCTGGATAAATCACGTCTCTGTGGTTGTAGCTGTTACAGATCCCCTATCATGGATTTGTCCTGCAGGAAATCCATTGTTAGACCCTCCGCGGACCAAATAAATGAGCGTACCAAAGCTCGGTAGGAACCTAAATGTCCCCTCACTAACATTATCAGGGCATTTGTTGTGATTTATGAAGCTGGAAAATGGAGCACAACACGGAGCTCGCAGAGTGTGGGGTCGACTCAGTCTGTTAGCTGCAAGAGATAGGAACAGGCTCAATTAGGTTTGTGCAGGATTGAACTAGATGACTGAACCAACCGAGGCAGAAGAGCTGTGGGAGCATAATCCAATATGCGATTTTTAAACTTTTGAAGATTATGTTTCTTGTCATTTAAAAAGCCCATGAAATGGATAATTCACTAAAAACAGGCAGATGTGTGTTTTTCCCCTAAATGTTCAGAGCGTTCTAGTCACTTCAGCGCCTGCTAATCCACGACTGCAGCGACACAGGCAGCGCAGAGGCATTATGTATGAGGCTGGGAGGAAAACTGGCCTAGATGCTCAGGATTTGGTTTTCTGGATACACAGAAAAAGACATTCTGGCTTTTAACGGCCTGTGTTTTGGCCACATGAGCCGAAGGGAGCTGACTCTGATAGGGCCGAGGTTCAAGTAGTGTTTACCTGCTGGGCTCGCAGCCACGTGGAAAACCTGCATTAACGTGATTATGTCGGTGATGTTTGTCACTCCACCGGGTTCAGTTTCCAAATGGAACACATCACCCGAATACGATATTTTTTATTAACTCCTCAGATCGTGTTTTCGTGGTTTAATGAAGCGAAACCGCCCCGCATTTGAATCCTCTGCCGTGTGTTTTGTTGTTGCTTTGAAAACTGCCTCGAAAAAATTCGGTTGATTTTTTGGGAGGAAATAGGAAGCCAGAATGTTGTGGCTCGCGCCGCTCGACAACATCCAGCAGATGCTGTTTGTGTTGGTTTGTGCATCAACAACATTGTGGATCGTTTCTGTTTTTGGTTCCTGAGCTCGACTGTCAGTTTCTAGTGTGAACTGATGCATAAAACAAAAGAAGGAAAAATAAGAAAATAACAGGATGGGGAAAAAAAAAAGCATGAAAATCAAACACTTTGCAGAAAAAATATTGATCCTAAGAGGACTTTAGCATGTCGTATTTGCACGGAGGCATGCTAAATGAAATCAAGTATTAAAGAAAATGCTGAGTTGACATTAAAAAGCTGTATTTAGTATATTCCTGACTGCATCTGTGGCTGTATTAGTTATGTTTGCAAATATTTGGCTCCCCAAATGAGAACTCAAATTTTGTAGGCAGCAGTCTGACAGGAATAAACTGTTGTAAAACATTTAGATTATTAAAGGCAACAACCATTGTGTCGTTTTTTGCCAAATTGAGCTGCTGTTGCTCTGTTAGCCCTCGTTTATTTATGGAAAAATGACATCTGATGTCCAATACAGTTCTGAAACAAACTTGGATTAAATAAAATCTGCAAAGCTGAAGATATTCTAACAAGTCAAACATCTGCATCATACAGAAGATGCACCTCCACTGCCTGGGACAAAGTCATCTATCATGATGGTGTGTCCACACTAATACTGGGTTTCTGCAGCAGATTTCAAATGTATAAAAAAGATAGTTTACTCTGATAACACATAGCATCTAACCACCTCTTTAATATATCAGCCAGTGCAAATCTAAATGACACTCATCACCAGGATACAGTCACTTAAATGACTTGTGTTTTACATTGGTTGATTTTTGACAGTGAGATCTGCATCAAATGAATTCTTTGCATAACTTGGGGCTGAATGATTTTGTAGAATACCTAACTTGTGATGTAATTTAAAGTCGAGCTTCAGTTCAGTGTCCTTCTGATTGATAGATTTACAACCATTTTTACGAGATGCTTTCAAACAGTTTTAGATTCCAAGGTGAGAATTTAAACATATGAACTTCTTCCAACCTGTTTTTATTACATCTTTGAATTGGCATAGATAATGGAAGAGCTGACACAAAAGCTGTGAGTGTGTAAAGTTAAATAAATAAAGTAGTAACACAGTATGTAAGGTAATATAGGACTCGACTGTAAGTAATCTCTAATATTGGAACAGGTGGTTCATTCATTGCTCAGAAGCAGCATGTGAGCAGCACACATCCTGCAGTTAAGTTGTTATGATAATAAAGAAAGAAAAAAAACATCCATCCATGATCTGTACATCGCTTAATCCTCACTAGGGTTGTGGGGGGCTGGAGTCTATCCCAGCTGACTGAGACAACCAAGCACACTCACATTCACACCTACGGACAATTTAGAATCACCAATTAACCTCAGCATGTTTTTAGACCTTGTGGGAGGAAGAACCCTGAGAGAACCCACGCTGCACGGGGAGAACATGCAAACTCCACACAGAAAGATCCCAGGTGTCCTCACCAGGAAATGAACTGGCGACCTTCTTGCTGCGAGGCAACAGTGCTAACCACTGTGTCACCTTGCAGCCCCCAAAATAAATAAACCCTGAACTAAAATGTAGCCTTTTGTCATTTGCAAAGTGCATTGCTTCACATTGCAATTTTGATTTAAAATCAATTCAGTATTCAGCCTTAGCACAGTAGCAACCAATCAGAGAGCTCCGTCAGGTCACATGTTTATCAAAAGCTGAAGGATCCACAGACACACATTTGTCTTGAACCTTTCAAACAAATGAAATGTATTCATGCAGAAATGAAACAAACAACATTAGAAAGCCACTTGTAATAAATGCTGACATTCTTGACAGGCTCATAGTACGTCAAAGCAATTTTTTGCAATCAAATTAATTTATGTTTAACATGTTGTAGCCGGCCTTCGCTTGGTAATTGACTGTCTGCCGTTGCATCAGCCACAACCGTCAAACCACCTGCCTAATACTGTGTAGTTCCACCAATACAGCTCTGACCCGTCGGACCTTGAACCACTGGTCCTCCGAGGGTGTCCCATGGTGTCCGGCAGAGGATCCTTCGGGTCTCATGGGTTTGCATAGTGGGGCCTGTAAATCTGCAGTTTCTGAAAAAGGTCAAAATAGCTGTATCGTTTAACTAATGTAACAATCTCTGTCTACATTCTGCGCATCAGCCATCATACCTCTCACTACATCTGTGAGACGCCTCCTCCAGTCTGCAGTGTGGGTTTGTTTACTCTGTAAGGGGGTGGACTTCCTCTCCACCTGGACCACTATCGCCTGGTGGAAGGAGATTAGCTTCATTATGTGAGTTTGAATGGCTTTTTGGGGTGTCGTTTGGCCATCACTGGTAGAAATCAATGTAATTCAGCTGTGTATTTTACTGCAGAGTGATAGAGGTGATTATATTTCAGCAGTGAGAGAAAAAATATTGAGATAATAGATGTTTTATCATCCAGCACTTTAGGGGCCTCATTATTCCAATAGAGCTGCGTATGAATGCACCAGCAGGCTTTAATCAATCCACACTTGGAACTGAATTTCCATGCAGACTCCTGAGAGGAATAAATAAGCAGAAAGATTGGATGGTATCAAATCTACATGAGTGAGTGATCCAAAATAGTTCGACAGTGAAACAGCACTTTTTACTCACAGAAATATGAACACCAGATATGTTCCTCTGCTCCTCAGCCTGATGGATGAATGAGCAAAGAAAGTCAGAGTTTACCCCCCTGTTAGAATTCAAGGCCCTGTTGGGAATCGGACCCCAGACCGCTGATAGCTTCCTGTGCGCGGTGAGCTTTGCTGCTGGCTGGCTGTGAATGTTGGACCACAGTAGTTGAGTTCATCCAAGGCAGGACTTATTTCATTCAGGTTGAGCTTAAATATGTCAGCTTTCTGTTCTCTTGGCTTGCCTCTTGGATTTATTTTTGTCTTTTCGGAGCAGCTTTCTTGATGGACTTTTCTCTACACAGCAACTTTTTTTTCCCCCTCCAATACCCGTTTAAGAGCTTAAATTGATTTTGCAGACTCTTCTGTAGAGAACTAGAGAGCTGCCCTCTCAGAGCTGTAGAGTCAAATGATCTGTTTCTTAGTTGACCCCGGGCCGGGAAAATTGGCAAAGGGCAGTAGGGCTGCATATTTTACTTTATCACTGCCTGAAACGAGGACTTCATGCATTGTAGGAAGAGTAGCACTCGAATCCTAATGTGTACATGGAGGAGCATCAGTGATGATACTCACTTCTTTCAGTGGTGCTGACTCTTTATTGACTTGGACGATGCAGACTCAGGCCTGAAGAACTGCAAAACCAGTTTCATGGCTGTCGTGTAATGATATAAGAGAGTGATGCGTCTTTTAGTGGCTGCAAGGTGGCTTGGTGGTTAGCATCGTTGCCTCGCAGCAAGAAGGTCGCCGGTTCTCATCCCGGTGAGGACACCAGGATCTTTCTGCGTGGAGTTTGCATGTTCTCCCGGTGCAGCGTGGGTTCTCTCCGGGTTCTCTGGCTTCCTCCCACACAGTCCAAAAACATGTTGAGGTTCATTGGTGATTGTAAATTGTCCGTAGGCGTGAGTGTGCTTGATTGTCTGTCTCTAAGTGTAGCCCTGTGATGGACTGGTGACCTGTCCAGGGTGTCCCCTGCCTTCACCCTGAGTTGACTGGAATAGACTCCAGCACCCCGAGACCCTAGTGAGGATCAAGCAGTGTATAGATGATGGATGACTGGATGTGTCTTTTAAAGTTCACACACATATTAACCACCAGACTGAAGTTTCACTATTTACTGAATTATTATTAATTAGCTACAGCTGATCTTGCGTACCCCTGCTGACGTTGGTCCACTGATATCATTGTTTGATAGTGAAGGAAAAAGTCTTCACATTATCTGTAGATGAACTAAATGGGCCACTCTATCTGCTCGCCTTATTTGTCTAAATGAAACATATTAAGAAGCATAATAAGTCACTTGGACCTTGATATTATATATTGAAATAATAACAATATACTTAGATCAGACCAGCATGCACCTGCCCATAGTCATGTGTTCTGGTAGTACAACTACATTAACTCAAAAGCATGACAAGAACTATTGAGGACTATTAGGGAGACAAGTCTACCTTTATGTAGGTGAGTTACTGTGTTTGTTGTTGAGCTGTGATATACAAACTAGTATGGCTGGACCCAAATAATCAAATATCTGAATATTTGGTTATTGTGATGGTATCCGGATATCAATTTTCAGATCCATATAGTTGCCCCCCCACATACATTTAAATGGGATATTTAGCAATTTTGCATCCCATCAGCTTCTTTTATTGTTGTTGACTGTATGTAAAAATTGCATTGACTGGTAAAGTTCAAACCATTTTGGACTGAACTGTGATGGATTTTTATTTTTTGTAAGCTTTCTGTCACATCCATTCATATCAGTGGATTTTGTCAATTTTTGACAGTTGAAACCAGAAGTTTACATACACTGTATAAAAGGACACACAACCTTTTTTTTCTCCAAGCTTCCCCCTTTTCCCCCAAAAGGAAACAAGAGCAATAAGGGCAAAAAAGTCAAGTTTAAGTTCAACAAAACAAAAGAAAAGGCCCCAAAAAAGAAAGGCCTTGGCCCCGGGGGCAATTACAAAACGGAAACCGGCATTTTGATGTTGCTTTTGGAGTAATGTCTCCTCCCTCTCTGAGTATCCTTCCAGCCCATCTCAGTACAGGACTGGTTTCACTGTGGATAATGACCCTCTGACCAGCTTCAGCAGCATCTTCACAAGGTCTTTAGCTGTTGTTCTGGGGTTGATGCGCACATTTCACACCAAAACAATTGTTTAAGGTGTGCCTTAAAAAACATGCACAGGTGTGCCTCCAATTAACTTAAATGTTGTCAATTAATCCATCAAAAGCTTCCAAAGCCATGACATCATCATCTGGGCTTTCCCAAATAGTTTGAAGGCATCTTAGTGTATGTAAACTTCTGACTTTGAAGAAAGTAGTAAAAAGAAAGTCTCTAAAAAAAGTTCTCTCTCTCATTATTCTGGCATTTAGCAAATAGAAATGATTTTGGTAAAACTAACTGACCTATAACAGCAAAAGTCGGATTTAATGTCAGACGGTGAGAGAAAAAAAAGGCTTTATGTCTTTTTATACAGTGCATGTAAACATCTGGTTTCAACTGTCAAACACTTGAAAAAACAAAGTTTACTTGTAACCTTCAACGTTTACCTCAAAATATCTGAGATTGTGGTTTTGTGCATTTGAGGAAATTTCACCTTTCATTCGTAACTCTGCTCACAGTTTGGGGAAAATTCAGACAATTCCACTGATTTGAATGGGATTTCCAGTTGAAAATGAGAAAACTGAAAATATTCCTGAATAATTGAACCCATGTTGTTGACCTACACTCATGTCACAGATTAGAACATTAAGCGCTTTTAGAATGAACTACTTACAGAAGGATACTGACCACACATTCTCATTGATCATGATCACTAAACAAATTAACCAAATCTAAATCACATAATAGCGTGGCCTTTGATTAAACTTGACTGCAGTGACATGAGTGTAATTCTGTGGAATGATGCTTTTGCAGTTGCAGCAGGTTTCCCCCTTTTGCTGACTCTAACCAGTTCTTCATATCGTCTAGCTGAAACGACCAGGCCTGAAATGTGGCTTCATATAAATGGTCATTTCAGCTGATGCCTGTGTTGTGGTCTGTTCTGCCTGCACTGATGCGCTTTATTATTCAATTCAAGCCCTGGATAGATCAGAGACAAGGCGAGATGGAGGGTACAAGCACAACTGGAGCTTTTCTCTTTCTGATGACAGTGAAGAGGAAAGGAGACATGAGTAAGCACTTCTGCGGCCCTCGTTTTTCAGCACTGCATCACTCCTCCACCACACAGCTCTCCCTCCACACACGGGCAGGAAAAGACCTCAGCGGCACCTCTGCTGATGAGCAGGCTATTCCCGTCTCTCATGATAAACTCACTGGTCTTTTAGCACAGCAGTGCAGATCCGTGCGCTCCTCTAAACCGCCGTCTGCATGCAAATCCTCTGCTGCTAGGGCTGGACCGACACGTTGGCTAATCAGGACGGAAGGTGGAAACAGTAGTTACACCTGCAGAGAAATGTGGCTTTCCTTTTAGCTTTCTTTCTTTTTTTTAAATTATTGAAATGTTTTTTTGTATGTTTAGGCTCCATATAAAGGTAGCAGGTAAAGGATTACTTTCTGTATCTGTTCAGTTTATAAATTATTAAAAATAGTTTCAAAAAGCTTTTGTAAAATGTTCGATGCCCTCGTTTGTCTGGCCAGCAGCATGAAAAGCAAGGACAGCCAGTTTACAGTGATATAAAACTAGTGCCAACAGCAAGTTTGCTCAACAAATAACTAATTAAACTATCGTCAGAAATTATAAACTGACCCAACAGTGTATTATTGAAATATTTTTCACACCTGCTTCCAGTCCCGTGCCGTCGCCCTCCTCTCTGATTTGGACAATAGCTGGGTTTCCATTCAAACTTGTAACCAAATTTTTTAATTTAAAAAAAAAAATCTCCGATAGGGAAATAAAAAACTCTGTAGCTTGTGCCATCAAACATCACAAAAAAGGCAGGATTTGAAAGAGCACCAGTCAAAAGTATATCAGAAGAAGTTAGGGAAATGTGGCGATGGTTACAGCGTCCTCATCGCTCCACGTACATCTAATGATCTCATTATTTAAGTCAATTTAAGTCTATCTCTATTGCACGAATCTCCTATTAATAATACACTAACACTTCTGCCTTGACATTAGCAATTCATTTAGATTTTTAGCAAATTTTCTTAATTAGCAAATAGCAAATTGATAACGGATAAAAACAGGTGGATGGAAGCAGTGATTTCTTCAGTCAACCAAAGTCTGATTGGTGGGCTTATGGGGATGTCATCTTCCTACATAGTGAACTTCCAGAGCTTCTTACAGAGAAAACAATCTTTGGTCAGTTTTTTTTTATCTTCTGTTGCTACTGCAGCTTTGACGTTAGACATCATGTGCTTGAAAACTGATTGGTGTTAGATTCTAACACATTGGAAGTAGTGGATTCTGTGAGACGTGAAGCTTGTTAACGTGTGTTTGCGCCTATCTTAATCCAAACATTAACAAGTCATGTCTTCTAATGCTTAACCCCAGCACTAACCAGTTCACGCTACCTGCTCCTGAACATTGGACTCCAATGCTTCACTTTGCTGGAAGCCTGCTGGCTGTAAAATGACGTGTTGAGCTTATTGGAAAGCTGCTTCTCTTGGTGCTGGTTTGAAGATTCCCTCCTGACAAGCTGAAAGAAAAATCTTTTTAGATGTCTACCTATATAATTTAAATGTAATTATGATATATTGGCTGAAAAGTCTTTTTAAGTTAAGTAATCAATGGAAAATAAATAAATAGAAAAACCTTTTTGGTGCCCTTTGGAGAAAAAATAATATAATGATGACAGCATTATGACTGATTGGTCACATCTGCGACTGTAGAAATACCCCAAAACACTTGATAATGTTGTATTTTTCAGTGTGAAAGTGATAAATTCTCAGCTATTGTAGGGCTGCACGGATTAATCCTAATAGTGTTTTTGTCAGAAAGTGGCAATCGCAATTTTGCAGAGTCCAAGATCATTAACATTTAGTTTTTATTTAACCAACAATCCAAAACCTGAAGATGTTCAGTTAACCACCATATAATTCCTTAAAATGTTACCGTCTCATATTCAGCTGTTTACACGTTCAGTATGAGAATAAACAAATATAACCAGTGAGGATAATGAAAATCCATCGGTCAAACCCTACGGTCCACCCTGTCCTCATCAATGTGCAGATGTGTCATTTTATACACACACAGACACACACACAGACTCATCGAACCACAATAAATATGCTGAATATAATTTATTAAGGCTGAGAATACACAGGATTTTCACCGTGTCCTCTTGTTTCTCTTCTCTCAGTGTGAGTGTGGTGAGCATGGAGGAGATGGACCGGCAGCAGCCGACCTCCCCCGAGGAGAAAAAGGTAAAGCGTTCACTCTGTCCTCTCTCTCGTTTCCTGCCTCCCTCCCCCCCACGGTACCATAGAGTCCCAGCGGGGCCTCAGGGCTCTTCGATCACCCCTGCAGTCGGTGCAGATGATGCCCGAGCCTTCCTGGCGCCTGGCGCTGCAGGGCAGTGGCACCCAAAGGACCCTAGCAGTCCATGAGCTAACACTGCTGAGGCGTTCTGGGAGTCATTTTCAAGGGCTGCTGCTGCTGCTGTTGTTGTTGTTGTTGCTCTCGGTGAAATGTGAGTGGTGGGTGTTGGCCTCTGATTGTTCCATTGAGGATTATATTCATACTAAGGTTTTCTTTTTTTTTTTTTCTCAGAATTAAATAATATGCTTTTGTATGCTTTGCACAGTGCCGGACATCATAATGTTGTAATGTCAGTCTACGACGTTGATCAGAGTGAAATTTCATGATAACTATTGAAAAAGCTTGGGTGAAATTTGCGATCTAGGTTTTCCTGTAGCCTCACCAGCAGGTTTAGACTTCCACTTGTCCAACACTTTGGTTCATGCCAGGAGTTCTTGACAATCTCAGCCTGCCAACTTTGGCTCACTGAAATGTTTACACACCTCTCAATGTGCAAATCTGTACATACAGTACTGTGCAAAGGATGTAGGCACTTTATATGTTTAAATTCATGTCCATCTGGGAGGCGTCTGATGGTCCAAAATTTATTCTGCAGCAGGACAACGAGCCCAAACATTCAATCGCTCATAAAGAACCATCAGTCAGCCACAAGAAGAACAAGGAGTCCTGCAACAGATGGTGCTTTTTATTTAAACGGGAAAAGCTGTCAAGAGTGTCTGGCCAAAGCCGGTCTCTCACACACTCATAGTTTTCTTCTCTTTACTTCCCTTTCTGATAAAAAAAAAAAAATTAATTATTCCTGGCATTCGTTTTGAAGGCCCTCCAAGAACTTTTGCACAGTATTGTGTGTTAACATGTAACTTGCCAGTTCCCTGAGCTGTACATAGAAGACGGAGGTAGCCTCTGGAAAGTGCCTTAAACCTGCATTCTTTACTTTAGCCAGCAGAGGGCGACTTCTCTGGGTGCAAAGAAGTAAGATTGCATAGAAGTCTATGAGAAAATGATCCCACTTCTCACTTGATCTGTTACCTCAGTAAACTTTTTCTTAATAAGTTTATGGTCTCAAGCTGTAGTGTCAAGCTTTCTTTAATACAGAATGATGTTCATTTGATACATTATGGTACCATTTAGAATAAAATACAGATAAAAGCAGGATCTATTTTAGGTGTGGCTACCTTGTGATTGACAGATCACCACTGTATAAGTGTCAGATCTACCGTTCTGTCATTATGTGTGGTTTCCAAAGACCAACATGGCGATGACCAAATACGGAAGTCAAAGGTTCAGAATGGTGCTGCTGCACCTTGCTGAGGTTGAGCTTCCTGTCAGCTGCCTGGACTGGGTGTCACTGGAGGGTCTCAGCACCGGCCTTCATGTGCACCCAACGTAGAGTCCATCAGCCCTCAGAACAGCCTCAGGTTGTTATGAAGTAACTCACTTCAGGAAACCTGCGTGGAATCCACAGGGAGAATAAGACGAAGGGGCTCCATTATCAAGGAATAGGAAAGGCTCTTATGATCCAGGGACCTAACTTTGTGTTTGCAACATGTGCTCTCATGGCGGTCTGCGTCTAATGCTTTAAGTGCTTCAAGGGAAACTATCAAATATTCTATTGAACTACTTTCTTACTGCTATGGATGAAGTGTTGCTGGTGCATGTGGCTATTGTTTTGTTGCCCAGGTCTAACCTGTTATAGAAAAAAAACCTTCCAAATGTTTGGCTGGTAGAAACAACAAATCACACATCCCATCATCACCATTCACAGACGCCCGTTCTGGGTAGAAAGAAGCAAAACTTAAAGGTTCAGGTGTTCTTTAGTGTGACTGTCGACCTGTTCCCCTTAACTGACGACCCTCTCGTGTGTGTGTTGTGTCTCCAGTCTCCCACTCTACGGCACTTCACAATGTCTGATTCCTTGAGAACATATGAAAACCGGCCAAATAATCACATGAGGCCTCTGAGCAAGCTGGCACCCAAAAGGCTCGGGTATGGTATATCCTGTTTATACAAGCTCTGCTCTGCTTTTCTAATAAGTGCAGTGTTGCTTCACAGCTCTAAAAAGTGGAGAACATGATTGTTGTCATGTGGTTTTGAAATGAAAACTCTACAGGGGTTTTAAAACAGATTAAATAAATAAAGAAAAAAGAAAAGATGGTTTTGTTTCCTCTCCAAACAATAAATTAAGTAGGAATCAACAGGTGCATTTTTGTTGCTTTTAATTCTTTTGTTTTAACCTGTAAAACAGAAAAAGAATAATTTCTGCCATGTTTTTAGGAATAAAATGTTCGATCAGTTAGGCTATGATTGACATGTGAACAAACCTCATGTTAAAAACCTTCAGTTTATACAAAGTGATAAAACAGGAGAGTCTGGTGTATGTAAGTGCTACTGAATGGAGATTTGGAGGAAGTAGGTTTTAAAGATAATAAAGGCTTGTTAAATTCATGTTTATTGTAAACCACTATTTGTAGGTAAAACATTAACAAAGAGATGTTACCATGAAACTCCCCCAGTTGATTGCTTACAGTAAAACTAGTGGTGCACGATATATTAAAATATTAATAATATATTCTGCCGATATCCAACAATAAGATTCCTGATATCGCGATAACCGGAATTACCGATGTCGATATTCAATTTTTGTTCACACTGAAAAATGAGTCTAAGTACGCACTGTGAGAACGTGAAAACTATTCAAAAGAAATTAGACCACATAATCTTCTTTATTACGTAGCAAAAGTAAATTATGTTTAAACATACTTCAACATATTTTAAGTCCAGGAACATTTGAGTAAAAACATCTGCGAAATAGCAGCAATATTAAATGTAGAGACGAAGGCGCTAATGTTAGACAGTCATCTGTAAATTTGTTCATCAGACTGATACCGATGTGGTCCCTGATATATCGTGCATCCCTAAATAAAACACTTTTTTGTTTTGTTTTCTGGAATTCTATGTTTAATATGCAAATTTGCTTTTTCCATTGACAAATAAATTGTAGTAAACTAAACACCTTAATCTGTATTTTGGATGCTTTTTTTCTCCCCTCTAGTCTAAAAGAATTTTGTAAGACAAATATCCTAAAATCTGAAACGTGCCCAGTGCATGAACAAAAGTAGTGTTTCCCTGTAGTGGTTCTACTAAATGAGGATTTAAAAGGTGAAACCGTTTTTAGCTCATCATAATAAATTTGACTAAGTACTGCTTAAGTCACTTTCAATGTGACGGTGTTTGACTTCATGTGATCTTCCTCTCCTACAGCGAAGCCCCTCTCACAGTAGCAGCGTCCCCCCCCATGCCCAACTATTTCATCATCAGTCCCACGTCTTCACAAGGAATCGTTTTACAAGGACGGCACTTTCAGCACGCACAGATGCCCTCGGCAATAAGAAAACCAGTTCAAAGGTAAGACGCGGCGAGTCCGAGCAGCACTTGAAATTTGTCCTTGCTTGTTGTTTTGGGAAGGAATTTATTTAGCAGATCGAAGAAGAAGAAGAAAAAAAAAGGAGGTCAGTTCTGTTTCCCTGATCATGCCGCTCTCTGTTCTCCTCTCTGAGACACAGCTCACTTCTGCGACTGTAATGCCCACAATAGTACCATGGACTCTGAGAGTTAAGCCCTTTTGTTTTGGCCTGGATTTGTTTACACATTAGCAGACTGGCACCATTAGAAGTATGCCAAATGAGCTAGTAGCTTTTCCTGTTTGCAGAGTACTCAAGGATGTGCAGACTACTATTGCTGAGTTATTTTGATACTGAGGAAAACTTAAAAATGTGGTGATTCCCAGTCAAATTCTGTGCTGCTGTTCTGATTTCTAAGCACATTTATGGACATTTCTTTATAGTTGACATTGGAGTTAATGATGTTCTTGGAAAATCGAAGTCAGACTGAATCTTGAGCTTTAACAGAGTTATGACTCCAGGAATCAGGTTAACAGCCTCCATGTGACCTGTGTGAGGACAGAGTTACTGGAAAATTACACATAAAATTTAGTTTGAATATCTTCGGACACATCATCTACATTTAGTTTGAAGAAATGAGAGAGTGTATTTTCTTGAACTAGATGAAACTGAGCTTGTATTAGATGCACACGAGATATTCTTGAATATAGATGAAGATCATTTGAATGTGAAACTGTGCTCCGGTTCATTACGTTCATCTTCTGGATAGATGTGAGTCCAACGAAGAAAAATCAGTTTAATTGAACTGCAGGCTGTGGGGAAAAAAAAAAAAAAAGAATTAAGGCACATGAGTTGATTGCATTAGTGAGATGTTTCTCTCTTTGATTTTCATCTTCAAGCAGCCTTGATTTGAAGGAAAGGTAAGACTTTGATCCTGCCACATCACCCAGAGTGAACCTTTGTTAACAAACTGGATCTCATTTCACGCCTTTTTCACATCCCCCAGAACATCGAAGTCTTCATTTATTTTAGGGTTCGTTTTTGTGAGTCAGCAGCATCTCTGCAGTCGTACTGTCATATTCTGTCAGTGTGTGGTTTCCTTCCCTTTCATGATATGTTGGTTGTTGTGTGAAATGCAGTTTAGGTATGACTGTGACAGAAACTAACTGCCTACAGAAGTTAGATGAAAACCTCAGACTGCACGGTGATGATGTTCAACGCTTTGTTGTTTAAGTGGAAGCAAGTGTGTGCTTCCAGCGCTGTGTACTGGTAGTTTGTGTGTTATCTGAATGTTGCTGAGGGGGTTTGACTTCATTACATGCGGACAGAGGATCACCGTCTTAAGGTTATCTCTAAAATTTGGGCTTGACTGGACACAGGTTTGATGGATTCAGGCTCAGCTGGAGCTGGACAATGTTTTTCAAGTGAAAATCCATCTTTTCAAGCTAAATGTTGAAAGTTTCTTATACTCCCAGTGAGTCTTAATTCACTTAGAACAAAATTTTAAATTTCTAAATGTAATTAAAGCGTGCAAGATTTTCAACATTAAAACCGCAGAGGAATTGCTGAGTTTCATTCATTGCAGCTTAACATCATCTGGCAAAATTGACTTCTGTTTTTTTTAGCACAGCAGGGAGAAATCATCACTCCAACCCAAAGCGGTTTTATGTGGCATCAAAGGAAAATTACCAGTGCAGGAATTATGTTTTGCTAATTGGAGTTGAACTTACTCAATCATAAAAAAACATTTTTTATTTATTTATTTTTTAATTTAACCTTTCAGTAAGTTAATGGAGAACTGGTTGTCATTTTCAATAACGACCTGGTCAAGAGGCGGCATACAAACGACAAAAACAGATTACATGTGCATAGGGCTACAAAGTTTGTCAATTTGCTTAAACTTTAGATAGAGAGTGAAAAGACCTTAATTTGCTTGAAATGTTGCCACAAAAATCAACTGACAACTTTCCATCATTTATTTACCCTAATAGATACTAAATGTAAAAAGTTGAAAGCCATTATAAAGTTGTTGTAGTGTTAAAGCCTGCTTCAAGCTGCTGGTGGATGAAGTGATTCACTGACCAACTTGTGCATTTGTCCCCTACAGAAACGACTTCTCCACCACACAACAAGCTGTAGAAGTGGACAGCATCGTCCTCACCTGTCCAGAGGTCCCAGGTAGAGTTCACAGCCTGCTGATCACATCACACAAGGTTTCTTTAAAGCCATTCTCAAGCTGTTTTTGAGCAGAACAGTGTGCTGGTGACTACAGGAGGGAGGCTGGTGTTGAATTTTGATGGGCACACAGTGTTCCTCTGGCTGGGAGAGAAGGACTAGAACATGAATGTGTGTGTGTGCATGGATGTGGTGTGTTAAGCATCTGTGACACAAGTGTGTGTCTCTGACATGAGCACTGCTCGCTATCTGTGTATTTGTGGAATATGTGTGCCAGTAGCTTGTGCAGTGAATTAATGTGACAGCCAGCAGGGCTGCAGATCTGGAGTGAACTTCCTCCCTGTTCCTGCCAGAGGACGACGAGATCTCTGGCCTCCCAGATTAATCCTCCAACCTCCTGGCTGAGGGAGGAGAACTTAAGAAACATTTGTTTGGTTAGCCTTGGTTCACAAAAAACTGTAAAATTAAAGTGAACTTGAAGAGAGGGAAATCCCAACACAGTTTTTGTGATTGTTCAGTTTATTTTTTATGTTAGCAGACAAACAAAATATGATTAAAAGGATACTGAGACACCTCAGAGAGAGAATAAAACAGAGTGCAGTTCTGCAGTGAGATGCTTGTTCAAGCTCTGCTGTTCAGAGTAACAAGCTATCAGAGTCAGATAATGTATGCAGATACATAGATTCATAATTGGTGGTCTCATTTTGGTCCGCAGGGCATCCTTTCCACTTAAAAATGACATGTACACTTTTACAGTTTCAATTAATAAGCTCATCTGAGACGCCTTTAGTTATTACTGCTCACAGCAGCAAGATTAACGAGATAGAGCTCTCACACTATCCCATCCGAGGTTTTACCTCTTAGGCTGCAAATAAGCTGGGCTTTTTGCAGAATTTTAATGAAACCTGAAAAGGAGTCATCAGGCAGAACTCGAGGCTGCAGCTTCGGTTTAAAAAGCAAATCTATTTATCTCTGTTTATGATTACAGACAATATTTGATAGACTCAGTAGAACATTAGATATAAGAAACTGTGGCTTGTTTGTGTTTGTAAATCACACCAAATGATGTTACGTTTGGAGTCATAATCTTGGAGAGGGCAGTGTAGTAGCCGGTTGTAGATGCAAAGCATGTTTAATTTTTTGATACTAGCAAAAGCAGTACTGGCATCAGCAGATTCTGTATGTTCACTGTTCATTTATGGGTTCTTTTACCCATCGAAGACACAAATATTGGTTCCGTCGCTTCAAATGTAATTCCTAAGCCCCGCCCCCTTCTTTGTCTGAGGTTTTTCTGTTAAATTACTTTCTTGCATTGAAAGAATTGCTACGTAGTTTATTGTAACGTTTCCTAAAAAGTTGGGACTATGTAAATCAATATAACATATTAATAAATGAGGAACTTTGTGTTGATTGTTTTGTGATTTTACCTTACAGAAGAGGGCCCCCTGAACATTAAACGTCGCGTCCAGCAGAAGAGGATTCCGTTGGATGGCTGCCGTAGTTTTCCCTCAGAGGTCAAAGCATCAGAGGTTTGGACTTCAGTACCCAGAAATCATGACATTCGCACTTATTTGTGACTCACTTAAAGGTTCTGATAGTTGCCATCTCAGTCTAAGCTGGAGGAGGCAAATCTAGGAAAGTGACCGTTTCCAGCAGCTAATTTCTTTTCTGTTTTAATCCGCCTGAAAACAAACATTTGAAAGGATTCATGAAGAAGTTTTTGGGTTTTTTTGGAAAGGTGCAGGCAGCTTGCGTTATATGCTCCGATATATATTTATATACTTTTTGTGCAACTTCCTGTTTTCTCTAATCTCTTCAACGGACCCATAGAAATATTCCTACCAATGGGAAATATAGAAGGTTGGAATAAATCAGAATTATCCCTTCAATTTGAGATGTCATGTGCACCCTCTCACAAAGCTGGGCTTCTCTCCTCTCTCTGACAACACAAACCCTCTGCCTGTGCATCATCATCAGTCTCCTCTGCAGCACACCTCCACCACTGCAGCTGGATCCACAGATAGACACAGAGCTACTGTAGATCTGAGCTTTAATCCAGAGCCTGTTGTTCTGCAGTGCTTCATATTAAGCTGTTCTCTGAGGCGGAACGTGCTGTGATCAGTCGGTGACCTTTAGAAACTGAATGACGGTGTGACTTAGAGGTTGTAGCTGCAACTTTCACTGCTGTTTTCTTTAAGTAAATACAAAAATAAGAAGTTTGGAGTCACAAAATGCTAACTGAATCTGATTTCAATCACTCTTAACAGCTGTTTGGAAGTATTTTCCAATTCATACCACTACAAAGTGGTGCGTCCAACCGTGATATTTTACATAAAATTTCCTGATAGATATACAATCTAGCAGCATGATTCTCCTGTTTACTCTCTGCTTTACATTAAAATACTACACCTGATGTTTGTATTTCACATTTAAGGTGTTCAACACAAATTAAATAGCCTTGTTGAAGGGGTCGACTTTTGCAAGTGTCATGTTTCATGTCCTGCAGCCATTTGGCTTCACTCTCATAACGTTGTTTTCATGCTGTTTCCACTCAGAACGTTTGAAGCCACTGTAGAGCTGAGAGTGTGACACCCAACAGAGGCAGACGAGGTTTCAGACGAGCTGGTGAACATAGTGTAGCATTTAGCGGTGACATGTTTTTTTCAGAAGTTGATACAAAGCAGAGCTAAGGGAGAATGAATCTTGGATTTGAATGCTGATTTGGTCCATTGAATGTGTAGATAGACATGTTCTCGCTAACAAGTTAGGCGTACTTCTTCAACAAGTGATATGTCAGTGTTGTTCAGTGCCCTCAAGTGGCCAAAAAAACATTATTCAAGTTCTTCACTCCTCACTTTGTTTTCTTGCTTGTAGTGAGGATCACCTACAGTTTCAGCTCCTTTTAGCTCACTGGTTTGGTTTTAGAGCAAACTCTAGCATCGATCCAGATGTTGTAAACCAAAACAGAACTGACTGAACTTCCACTCACTGGATAACCACAAATATGAAGGTGGCAACTATAGCACATGTGCAAGGCGATAAAGTCAGATGTTTGTGTTTTTCCGTGCTTTGTAGAGCTAATGCTGCTTTTACAAGTTTTTTTTTTGTTTTTTTGTTTTTTTTTTGTGGCAGCCTCTCCGGCCAACCGCCTACGAAACGGTGTGCATGAAGTGCAACAAGCCGAGCGAGGACAGCAGCAAGTGTCAGACCTGCGGGAGCAGTTCGGCGCTGCTGTCCTCTCAGCAGGCCACGCTGTCGTCCCCAACCCCCCGACCCCCCATCAGATCCCAGCCCTCCCCCGGACCAAACAGCCTGCAGCAGAACTTCAGTAAACCTGCCACAACCATGAGGGCGCAACGAGGAGAGCCTCTGCCCATACGGATCACGACCACCAGAGCGACCCTGTTGCAGCTAAACAGCAGCAGGGCCCCGCTGTTAGCCGGGACGTCGAACTGCTGCAGCGCCAGGAATCCGCCTAAAGGGAAGAGCAGCCAGCAGCACGAGCTTAACGACCCCAGTGAGTAAAAGAAATACAGATGAAGGAGGAGAAATGTTGAAGAGGTTAGTTCTCTGATGATGCAGGGGAAAGAGAGAAGGCCAGTTGTCTGCAGTAACAAAAGGAAGCCAGTCAGGGATCTGGTTAAAGCTACATCTATATTGGCAGAGTTAAGTTCCTTTAACTTACGAACATCTTCCTCTAGAACAGTCCAACTTCTGCTGCTGTAATTAGGGCTGAACGATATGTAAAAAACACATTCGTTTTTTTATTTGACAGATATTTCCATTCTAATATTAGTAATGGTTTTAGTGTAAATTGTAATTTTTGCGTTTCATTTTCACTGAAAAATATAAGAAGTGATGATATGATTTTGCTGCAATCTGTACCAAACAAGCACATTCCCTTATATCTAGACAGTTTGATTTATAGGCTGTAGCACCACAATGCTTCATCTCAAACGGTTTGTTTTGACACATACTACCTTTATCAAAAAATTGCAGCTCCTGCGACTTGGATGTTTGACTTGTCCATATTGGGATTTTGACAACATTTCCATTAATTTTTCAGCCCTCGCTGGAATCAATCAGAAAATGCGAAGTGGCTATAAAAACTTTTAAAAAGCTCTCAACCAAACAGCGATTAAAATAATAGATAAGAAGAAAGATGAGAAGGAATAAGGAGAGTATCGAAGTTATTGATTTCACAGAGGTCACATGTTTGTGTCATGACACGGTGCATCATGTCAGGTGACGATTCACATGGAGCCAAACCCTGATGATTCTCTTTCCCTGAATGAAGAATTAACTAGTAATGACTATTTATTTTTTCTGACAAAGGCTCAAAACATCCTTGTTTGTATAATCTGTGAATGGCTTGTTGATTGTAGCCCTTCACAGGAGACATGAGCGGACGTTTTACCTTTAATACCACGTTCGATATCCGTCATTTAACAGACGCTCAGTAAGTCGAAACTCTCTGGAGCAGCGTCTGTGCAGATTTCAAGTGGGTGTTTGTCTCGCATTTGGCTCCTGGCAGCAGCTTTGTCAACCAGCGGGGATGAACTTGGACTGCAGTTCAGGACGTTCCGGACTGTTTGATGCTGCTGCCATGTATTCAGCTGCCTCACTCTGTTGGCTGCTGTCAGGCATATCGTGTCCCAGACTGAAGGGTACAAGAGTTTTATCAAGAATCTCTTAATTTTTGCTTTGATTTATGATGTGGAAGTCACACACCATGGATGCAATTTTAAGATGCAGTGGAGGAAAGGTTGAAAGTTTGGCAAAGCAGTAGTGCCAAAACCTGTTGTTTTATATTACGTTCTCTTTGTACCAGTGAGATATCATCACCGTCTGCCTCCCTGAGTCTGACTCCTTGATGTCTAAACTAAAGGAGGTGGAGGCAGCTGTATAAGCTCCTGTGTTCTGCTAAATGAGTACAAACATCAATGCCAGAGGCTTCGCATCTACCTGTGACACTGTGAATAGCTACAGAGAATGCAGAGATTGAACTGTCACTTCATAATCTGACAATTCACTGCCTGTCTCTGTGCCATTTTGTAGGACTAATAGCAGAAATGTACTGTTAGTATTCCACCAATGCAACAGAGGAACCTCTATTAGATCTACAAACAAAAATGAATCTCATCAGTGTTTTCCAAATCATCAGACGCCAAAGCTAAACAAATTATTCTATATTAATTATTTTTGTAAAAAGACTGTAACTCTGTGCTGTCAGAGCTGGAGATTTACCAAATTCATCCTCATTCATGTTAGCGTTTGTGTGGTTAAAAGGCATTTAATCAGTGTGCTTACAGGCTCGTTTTGATCAAAGTTACAACATCAAATCAAAAACTTGACCATGAGCAAGGTTTGTAAGTGACTTTGAAAGTATTTAAACAGACTGAACTCACATTTCTGTCATCACTAGATTATTGGAAGTTTTTCAAGTATGAGTAAGACGAATATTAAACCACAGTGAGACACCGGTACTGTAGGAAAAAGTAAGACAGGACACATTTCAGTACAGAGTTTTTCAAGTATAGGCAGCATTTCTTGAGCCCCCACAGAGAGGAGTCAGGAAAATCAGCAGCACCAGAAGTAGAACAATTGAGAATAAAAGCAGCAGAAATATGTTAGAAAGCAATTTATCAAACAACTGATGAGCAAGAAAACTGATTGATGTACAACATTGACATCCAGCAGTCACCGTCCCTCTCATCCTCACTGCTATATTTAACACAAGGCTGATGCTGGACGACCAAGTTTAACTGTATTGTTGTGACTGGGCTTGAATGCTTCGCTGTAACGCTCCTCCTGATGTCCAGAGTCAGGCTGTCCAGCTCTTTGGACTCTTCTGCTGCCTCCTTTTCAGGCATTTCCACATAGCTAGTGCAGCAGTAGGTAGCAGCGTGCAGCTTTACTGATGGTTTACAGTCAAACCATCAGAAAAAATGCATAGATTTCTGTCAAATAAGGCAACACAGACTCATTGCTTTTATGGACATGAACCATTCATGCGTATTGTCACCCCCCAAATGCCTGTGAGCCAGGAACAGTGTCATACACAGCATGTGAAAACCTCTTGTGTTGTGCTGTGCTTCTGAGGAAGTGATCCACCTTATCTGTCGGTGGTCATAGTGCTTCAGCTCATCAGTTTATATGATTATATTGCTTCCTACTAGTGTCACCGTTTCATGTAACATACTGCTAAAGCTTCACTATTTTGTCACATGAATTGAGGCAAATTTCTGTGGAAAGACGTTAAATCCATACTAAAATATACAATCAGTGGATAACTTTGGCAGATTTAGCTTCATTCAGCCACCATATTTCATCAAATAGTGAGTGAGTCTTTGTTCAACTGAAATGCAGAAACTCTTTGAGTGGCTGGCCTTAGGGGTGGGCGATATGGCAAAAATATCATATCACAATTTTAGCGGCACATATTTGGAGAGCAACTCCTCCATTTGGCTTTCAGCCATGGCTCTCCATGCAGGTACCGCTACACACACAAACAAGGAGGCAGGTAAGAAATTGCGCCACTGCCCGTAATTCGCTACGATTGGTCGGTCAGGTTGACGACATAATACATCTGGTGGGTCGGTGCATCAGCATAGAACTGCGTGACCTAAACGATCCATACGATCTCCTCACTTTGGCAGATCGTCTACACGTTCAAATCGTTCGCGATCTAATATCGTCTTATCGCGCACCCCTAGCTGGCCTGTATCAGAGGCAGGCCTTCATTTCTAAACCTCTCTATATAATCACTAAAATTAGCCATATTTTAGTATGAAAAAAACCTTTTAATCTGCTTCCCCTGAATCTGCTTCATTAACGTTTCTTCATTATTCTATCAATGCTACAGTGAGGAGCGACTCAGCCTGTGGAGAAACCACATGCACATCTTTTTTCTTTCTTTCACCAACAAACAAATTATCATTTTGTATACACGTCATCGCAAACACCGCCAGAGATCACCCAATGCACTTAAATTAGCTTCCCTATTTTGAAATGGAAGTAAACAAAATGCAATTTAAACTACTGATCTGGACTTTCATAGTGACTCGGCTTTTGAGTTACTCCAAGTTTTTATTTTAATGTGCAGTGTGTCATTAACAGTAAAACTGTGTGGCAGTGTGAAAACATGCTTGAAAACATTTCTGGATTCACATCTGAAAATGCACCTGCACCAATTCTTAACTCAAGATCTCATTGACATTTGTTTCTGAGAAGCGGCATACCAACAACCAAACAGTTTCCATCCAGTAAACAACTCCAGAGTTCAGGTGAAAAGCTAAAAAGTGTTTAAACAGGTTTCTGATGTTGCCTCCTCAGTCGTCCTGTCCAGTGATGATGATGAAGAGGAGGCCGACAACGCCAGCACGGGCAGCGTCAACAGACTGGACAGCGTTTCCCCCCGACCCGCCGACTCTGCCCACTCCTCTCCGGCGCCCTCTGGAGGCAGAGTGGAGGCAGCGGTGAAAAATGCTGGAGAGCAAGAGGAGGTGAACACTGAATTTTTCGAAGACGTCAACATGAAGATCACAATACCACGGAGAGCCCGGATGAAAGATCAGGTGATGATCCGAAGCATCATGAGAGCATTTTAGTGGTTTTAATGAGCTCACTGCCTCACTAATGCTTCACTACTGAGCCACAAAAGAGGAGATTCTTCTTCTTCTTCTTTTTCTTCTTCTTCTTCTTCTTCTACTAAATTACCTTGATGAGATTTTCCAGTAAAGTTCAACTAAACTGTGTTTTTCTGTCTCTTGTTTTTTCCAGTTTGGAAATCAACCCCCTGACCAGTTTTCACCAAGAATAAAGAAACCCAAATTTATGCCCAATAAGTGTGACAGCATCATACTGGAGTGTCGGAGTGTAAGAGTAGGAACTCTACGCAGGATGGTGACGAAGCCTGTTGTCGTGAGTCTTTTGGCTATTCTCACACTAAAATATGGCTGTCAGACTAAGGTGACAGTTCTTTTAGCTCTATGTTCCCAATAACAAACATTTCTAAGTTTCTCATAATCCCATATATATGATACATGCTAGCATCCTGGTTATGGATTCCTGCATGCTGTTTGTGCAGGAGCCCGTCATGTTTGCAACACAAAATAGCAGTTTAAACTGACATTACCAAAACCGTCAGCCTAACCCTAAATTAATTTGGTGGTGGCTATTAAGAATCAGGCCACTTTAGCTTCCAGCAGGTTCAGCACGTTTACATGCCAACATCCTCTTCACTGAGAGCGACAGGAAGTATTAAACATGTCCTCCACTTCAGCTGGTGTCAGGCTGTCACAGTCACAGAACAAGGCAGTGGTGACTGGTCTGATAGAGTCATCATGATACAGTTCACTGACCCCATATTGTTCTTTTTCTGGCTGTGTGACACACTTGAACTGTTTATGAGACCATAAGAGCACCAGTTATGTCACTTGGCTGAAGCGGAGCCAACACAGGTGGTTGGCAGCAGTCAAAAACGAGGATAATATATATACATACAACAGTGTCCCAGTTTCTGTCAGAATGGTTCAGCCAGCATATTTGGATTTCTCAAAACTTGGATGAGGGCTTATCAAGGTTGCTAAAATTACGATATGTTTACATGTGCAAACACGAGAACAAGGTACTTCAAAGCCTTTTCCACAGACAGTGAAGAAATGTAGTGGTTTAAGTCCAACACCTGTTGGGGCTAAAGAAAGTCACTTCAAGTTCATGTAATCAGGCTAATTTGATACAGACTCATGTGGTCTAAATAAGTGTTTATATGTGCCATTCTTAAATTGATTTTCTGTGAACTTCCGATTTTTGGACCGAAACTGGGCAATATAGTCAAATAATGTGGCAGCACGCCAGAGAGTCGGTGCTAAACCTTGGCTTTCCCATCAGATGCGTATTACGGGAACTCTGGCCAAGCAACACTTCAGACTTAACTTGAACCTTGTTGATTTTTGCTTTATGTAGCCAAAATAACCTGAAGACTAAATGAAATAAGCCTGGCTCTTTGGTAGACTTGCTTAATAAAACAGGTGCAGATCATAACCGCGATAGTTCATGTGAACACAGTCAGACATGCAGAGACAGTAGTCTTAAGCACAGCAGCCCAGATGTCCCAATCCCTGGCTAATTCATCCGGCTGTATTTGAAAAAGTGTTGTATGAAAACACACAGTTTTCACACTGCTGTATAGATGATTCATCTACATGTTCTGTGTGCCACAAATTCTCAGATATACACTTCCTGTCTTCAGGGGTGATGGTACCAAATCCTGAACACATGGGAGCAGCACAACTCCGACATGTCTGACCACTCTAATTTGTCTTTTGGAATGTTTCTCTGCCAGAAAAACTTCAAAACTGCAGCTAAAGGAAGGGCAGGTGCTACCGTAGGTTATAGAAGTAAAGACTAGCTATATACAAATTAGCACAGTGATACGGTACACAGCCCTATGGCTATGCTAATGTTAATGGAGTGACATTTAAACTTGCGGCAACAAGAAAACTAATTTTAGCTAAGAATGCTGAATACTCATCACAAATCCAGATGTAGTCAATTTGTTCCCCTCCAGGTTTTCAGAGAGTCACCAGAATGTGACGAGGCAAAGTTGATCAGGTAACCGTAGATGTCAGGCTGTCCGTGACGGCTGTTTTGGTACTTTGGAAAAGCATCTCGGGGCCATTATACGGCTCAGTAATTTTTAATCCATAAAGGTTTGCAGTTTAGCATTCAGTGTCAATGGAATTAAAGCTTGATGTGAATTCTGGTGGCTTGAAACCCATACTAATGGCATTCTTATATTAAACTGAAAGAGTCAGGTGGTGCCTGGAGTTCAGTTAGAAACAATGCTGTTATGCACTTTTCAACTGATCGACCTAACTTCAAGACTTCATGCAGATGTTTCACAATTAATATCTTGCAAAGGCTCATTATGTTCCTTAAACTGCTAGAAGGCTTTGAATGTGAAACAGATGACATGTTAACAGCAGCAATGGCCAGTTCATTTGTCAAACTGTTGATAACATACGATTAGATCTAAAACTTAAAATAAAAAGATGCAAATTAAAGTACTTCCTCCTTTATAAGATTAAAAACTGGTATTCACTGTAGTGTTTTGTGAGAATGTAACTTATGAAAAGCCCCACAAATTGGCAATGAATCCTTCAAACTGTGTGTATGTTTCAGAAAAACTGTACCTTTGAATTGAAAAAAAAAAGGAAATGTTAAATTAAAGTCTGTTTCTTTTGTCTTTTCAGTTTTCCATCGACCACATCCAGCTGGAAACTGAAGGTATGAAGTAGCAGCGACGACTTCAGCAAATACTACACTGTCAGCACAGAGCTCCTAATCAGACATCAGTGGAGTGTGATCGCACCACAGTCATGATCGCTGCCCGCTGCCTCAGAAAGATGCAGCTGTGCAGTTTACTGTTTGTGCTGGTCAGCAGAGATTAGTCGTGCACATCTGAGGCAGCTAGAAAATATACAAAAACCTCCAAAACTCCAGCAAGAAATCTGGACCATTTCAGGCAGCAATATCCGACCGTCGGATGAGGAGGACCGACTCCTGATTAATTCAGCTGGAAAGGGACTTTTTTGTGATTTATCCATTACTGGAAAAAATTAACTTAAATATTTGGCATCACATAGAAGTCACAAATTGACCTTGTCTGCATAAAAACGGCCTTCTCCTTCTCAACACAATTGAATTACTGTGATAGTTAAATACTCCTTTTACGGTGACTTTAAAGCAATGTGATACTTAATATGATGAAATCCAATTTTAATACTGCCCGTGTTCAACTGTGTAAAGATTTTTTGAGTCATTTATTTTTCTTTTGTGTGATGAACCGTCACTGATTCAGTCACTTTGGATGTTTGTTGTCAGGCCCGGATCGCGGCAGCGTGGAGAAGGTTTGTCTGCAGGCGTCAGAGCTGATCAGCTGCGAGTGGTGCAGCGTCCGGAAGCTTCCCGTCTTGTTCTTCCAGACGTCTCCAGCCGAGTGCCTCCGTCTGCGCACACAGCTCGACATGTCCAAGGAGAAGGGAGGCCAGTGGTACGACTGCGCCGGGGACCGTGAGTACAGAGCTGCACAAATCTCTGGAAACTACAGCAGTGTTGATAGTCCACCATTTCCGCCTACTGCACAAACGTTAAGCCAAAATGTAACCAAAATGGGCTCTGCCATCTTACACTGATGACATCATTTGCTGCCAGAAGCTGCACAATATTAGAACAAAAATTACATTGTGAAAAAAATCGAATAGTTTTTCCTTGTTATGCCAGAAATCACTTGATTTTTCTCTACAGTTTATGGAGAGAAAATGAAGTCAGCTGGGAGAATAGTTGAGCTGATCAGTAAAACACCTGCACAGCTTGTTGAAATGAAAGCTTTTGTTTTATAGATCCAGACCACAGACCTCCAGTCAGTTGAATTTGCCTCAGATGAACTCAGATAGCTCTTTGTTTGAAAATGTTTTATACAGGAAATGTAGTTCACAGAAAAGAGAAAATGGTTCAAGGAACAATTTGAGACCGATGCACACAAGAAGTAAAAATTATTGTAAAAAGTTGAAAAAATTACTATTATTGTTGTTGTTGTTATTAAAATAATAATAATAATGACAACAGTAATAAAACTATTTAAAATTGACAGAGAAAAGCAAAACCGTTTAATTAATTCAGTCTATCAGTAGGATGTGAGAAAAGCTAACAAGCTCTGAAAGCTTTCTACATTGACCCATGTCTGGATTTCTCGACTGCAGCAAACTGTTTGAATGAGTCTTACTAAAAGCAAACTTTCTGTTTTTTGATGCCAGAGTCGGATGAGAAGTACATCGTCCTGATCTTCGAGAACGGCCTGGCGATGAAGGAGCAGATGATCCTGGAAGACATCCTGGGTGAGATCGGCAGGACCAACAACCTCAGCAACTTCCCGGCCAAGCTGCCCTTCGAGGAGGCCAACATCCGGCTGGTCAACTACAACAAGGCGACGAGGCAGAAGTGGGAGAAGGTTGGTGTTCCACATTAAACCCATGATGATTTACTGTTGTTTTGCCTGGTAATATTCTCAGTCAGTTGAGAAGTTGAGCTGAGTAATCGACTCATGTTTACTGTTTTGATGATTCAGTGTCACCTGTTGGGACAGATTTTCCTGCACCTGTCTGAGTGCTGTTGCTATTGATCTCTGAGTCTGTTTTTTTCTGAATCCTGCTGCTAGAATTATATTCACCAACCTTTCCTCTTGTTGTTTTGAGGAAGTTTGCTTGTGGGGCCTAATTTTAGGGTTTTGATATGCTAATGCTACCACCAACACAATAAGTTAGCAGGTGTCACAGGATGTTGCCATGGCAATGCACTCTCTGTCAGTGTTCTTTGTTTTGGATTAGTGTTGTATCCTGTAAAACTTTCTGGCATTCTTCCACTTTGACAAATTTGTTCTCAGGCCAGATTTGCAGAAAATTCCTGGTGAGACAGTTGCGACTTTTTTATTTTTCATCGTAAATTTCTTGCCCCTCTGTTCAGGTGAAACCAGTGCACGCTCCTACCAAACTGATACCTGTCTCCCCGGTTACCAAGGTCACCCCGGTCAGCAAGGTCACTCAGGTCACGCAAGTTTCCCCGGTAACGCCCGTCAGCATGCCTGTACGCACACGGATGGCCACCCGCCAGCAGACCAACACCTACTTTGAAGATGAAGACGAGGACATGACCGACCTCCAGCCCACCTTCTCGGGACCAATCGTCAAGTGAGTTACTCCGCTGTCAGCTGCTGTCAACGTCCATATGGTGCTGGAGCTGAGGTAGCAGCATTACTTGGGAGAAATAAATACCAGCTACATTGTCCTAAATAAGATAATGTTGGCCACTGTGTTAGCCTAAATAAGATTACATTTGCCCCTATGTCAGACCAAAAAAGATAACGTCAGTTGCTATGATAGCTTAACCAAGATAAGGTTGACTGTTTTGCAAGTCCAAGCAAGACAGCATTCGTCACTTAGTTAGCATAACCAAGGTAACATTGGCTGCTATGGTAGGACAAAGAATAGATAAGGTTGGCTGCTACATTAGTATAAACAAGATAATGTTAGCTGAAGCATTAGCGTACGTGAAATATTTTTTGCTGTTATGTTGCCTAAACAAAATAATGTTCGCAGCTACATTAGCTTTAGCAGTATGCATTACAGGCTACATTGGCTTTAACAATATGAGTTACAGAGTACGTTAGCTTAAACAATATGCGTTTCAGGCTACATTGGCTTTAACAATATGCGTTACAGGTTTCGTTAGCTCAAACAAGATTATGTTACATGCTGTGTTAGCTTAAACAAGATAACATTAGACACTGTTGGTCCAATCAATAAGTGTATTAAACACAAAAAACATATTAAGAATAAATTACAGTATGAAACACAGTACAATGACGGACAGATGAACGCAAACACAAGGCAGGAATCAAAGTCTATAAGCCTGAAAGAGAAAAAAGAAAACAGTACAAAAATCGAAGTAACGCTAGCCACTATGTTGGCTTAAACAAGCCAATTTTAGCCTTCATGAACGTGAGAGGAGCGTTGCTTCAATGGCTGCATCTGTCACTGGTCAGTTATGGTTCAGGATGCTGCGGGAAACGTCAGTAATGCTGCTAATGTTGCTGTCATACTGTAAAACTTACCAATGTTTGTGTTCCAGGTTAATGGTGTACCCTCCTCCTCCCGCCAAAGGTGGCATAACAGTCACTAATGAAGACCTCCACTGCCTTAATGATGGAGAATTCCTAAACGATGTTATCATAGACTTTTATTTAAAGTAAGAATTTATGTAATTTCTCACATAAAACATGATTTATAGAGTTCTTTTTCCAAAGTGACATGATGTTGATCTGTTACTAACATTGTTTTTTCTACACTGTGTCAGATATTTAGTTTTAGAGAAATTGAAAAAAGAAGATGCACAAAGAATCCATGTGTTTAGCTCCTTCTTTTACAAGAGACTGAACCAGAGAGAACGAAGGAACGTCCCAGACACGACGAACCTGCCGTGAGTCTCCAGCAGTGCCAACACGCAGTGTTTTATCAAATCACATTCAGAGACTTTTCACTAATAAACTTCACTTCATTTGGTTTCCCAGAATCCAGAAAAGGAAGCACAACAGGGTAAAGACGTGGACCCGGCACGTGGATCTGTTCCAGAAAGACTTCATTTTCGTTCCCATCAATGAATCGTAAGTACTTTGATGGATAAAGATATTTTAACCATTTCTTTGGTACAAACTTAAATATCATAACAATTGCTTTGTAGTTTACCATGAAACTTTAATGTGACGTTCATGCTTAATCCCACTGACATTCGAGAACCTCTAACTTTTTATGTAGCGCCACCATGAGGTTGACATACATGTTTTCTATAAGATGGATTGTCAACAAATTATACCAGAATTGTTTGTGAAATATTTAATTAATAAAGGGATACTAAAAGAAAGGACCAAAGTGCCAGGAACCACTTAATTTTCTCCTGCTGTGTTGTTTTTGGGTTTTTTTTTGTAACCTGCACATTTTTAAAAAAAGAGATGTAAATCTGTGTCAGGTGCAGGTTATGGGGCGTGTTAAGGTTAACGATGAAATTAGATTGAATTAAAGGGTCCCACAGTACTTGTCAAATTAGAAGAATAGTTGTAGAACCTCTCAGGGAGACAGTTCACGTCACTTCTATGACTCATAGCCAAGTCAAAAATGGTTACGGAGCTTGAACTCTCTGGAACATTAGCCATGTTCTTCCCAACAAATCTTTAATTCAAGTGTGCTTCTATATAACTGCTGTTACTGTTCAATTTTTGATACAAGCTGAATTGTTCCCAAAACTTGAATTATTGATGTTCTGCTCTGTTCTTAACTTCAGCACTTTAAATGTATCTAAACTGTTGTTTTGTCAGAGCTCACTGGTACTTGGCAGTCATCTGCTTCCCGGGCCTCGAGGGTCCAGTGTTTGAGCAGAACCCGTTGTATCAAGGCACGATTCCAGCCTCCACCTCAGCTGCTGATCTCCAGTCAGAGGAGAACATCCCGGACCACTGCCGTCCTCTGTCCCCGGACAGAGACGGGCTGGACAGCTCCTCGGAGCAGCCGTCCCCTGGAGTCCCAGACGGGTCTGCGGAGGGACAGGCTGACAGTGACCTCGCCATAGAAAACTCTGCCTTCACAGAGGGGGGCCAAGAGCCGTCGGGCAACGGCCAGGTCGACCCCGAGCAACAATACACAAGTGAGTCGATGTACAACGTTTGGTGATGTGAATTCAGGACTTTTAACATTATTCAGGGTTGGTAAAGGAATTCTAAAGGTACACATGTGATGGTGAAGTGAATGGATGTAAAAATGCTCCCTGCAACGGAAAGGGCTTCAGTCTGCTACGAACCACAGACTGTATTTAAAGATCGATGTAGTGAGATTGAATGTCATACACTGCTTTGGATTGGAGCCAATTGGAAGCTCAGAGATGCAGCTTATATAGACCATTTTTTCCCCTTTAATAGATTAGGAGTGTGGGGTGATGCCTTTTACAGTTTATAAACACACCCTGCTACCTCGGACTGAAGCAACAGCAGCTTACCGGAAACACTGATTGGTCCACACATAGGCTAATATTAGCTACTTTAGCTACATTGTGCTAACAAGGCAAGCATCATAATCAACCCTAAACTTAGCAAAATATTGCTGGCTGCGTTGTGTGATAGTCTTAGTACAACTGTTGAACCACAAACAGTTAACTGTTAATCACTGTTAATTCTTCAAACTGAAGCCACAAAAGTTGAGACAGGGTGAGTTCAGGAGCCAGACAAAGTAGCAGGTAACTCATCTGCCAATCACAGCTGTCATTCAGCTCCTTCCCATCACCAAAGCCTTTTAAAGGCCCCAAGTCTTATTAACAGAGCAATATTAATCACCAGCGCTCCTATTAGAGGACCTGAACTTAGCGATTGAGACCATAATGATTTGTTGACAAAAATATACAGTCGTGACTCGATAATCCGACACTAAATGTAAAACCTTCTTTTATGTCGGATAGCAAGGCTGTTAGATTGTCAAGACAGAGGTCGAGATACAAGGAGGGCTTGATGCTTGAAGGCTCATTTGTTGTTAATTCTTTTTCATAGTTTTTATAATAACTAGTAGGGCTGGTCAGAATAGCACTTTCTGGTCTCTGGATATTTAGGCCCAATTAATGATGAATATCTGAACATTCGGCGTAAACACTGAGGACGCTCGCTGCGTGTGACGTCGTTGTGTCCTCTTCTGCGCATGCGGAACATTTTTGGGTTGTATGAAGTTCACACAGCAGATCACATACAAGTCATATTTAATTGGAAAAGAGAACAAACTCGCAAAAAACTGGATTTCACAAAAAAATACGAATTGAGCATTAAGTCCTGCAGTCTGAACGTAGCCAATCTGTGGGATTGTTCAGTCAGATAATACACTGTTGTCCTTATTTGTGACATAAAATGTCATGTCGGAGTTGGAATCCAAGGCTGTCGGTATGTTAAGGCTATTTTCTATGGGTTCTGTTCGTTTTTCCTAAAAACCTGTTGGATAGTTAAGTTTTCAGACTGTTAAGGGTCGGATTATCAAGTCACGACTGTATTTGTGTGGTTTTAGTGTTTCAGGAGAGAAGTTGATGAGTTTCTGAAATGTAGCGAGTTAAAAGGAAAGATTTTTGTTTGAACTTCAAGGTACTACTACTGCGGCTTCAGCCTGAGGACGTGGTGCATCACTTTGAACACAGTGGTAATTCAGGTTTCCCATCAAAGTGATGTCTGATCGTTCGCACTTTCCAAACAGTCGGTCTGTTCTATAGTCCAACATAAATAGGATGAAAAGGATAATGTGCAGTTTGACTTTTAGACCTTTGATCTTACTGCACGTCAACACTGAACACGTAATGCGTGCGACCTTTTCGTGGAGCAGCTGCTGCATCACTACACTTCCACTATAATCAATGAAAGTGGCAACAGCAGGCTTGAAAGCAGCACAGAAGTAGTGCATATGCACTGTTCAGGTTCGCGCTGCAAACGAAAAAGCAGATCAGTCTTTAGTTTTTGCACGACTGTGACCATTGTGTGTTAATATGTCTCAAAAAGTGTCCATATTTATTTTATAAATCTACTGGTGTATGGGGAAATGATAACTTTGTATTAAGCCAGACTTCAGTTCTGGGGTCTTGATCACCCTGTTAGCATTTATTTGGTGCTGATAGTTGTTTAGTAACTTCATGACTGATGGGGTCTACTGTCGTCTGCAGATGTTAACTTACACATATTAAAGGAACTTATTGAAAAACTTTTTTAAAAGTTTTACAGCGCTGTTTGGTCCAGAAACTGAACACACAACAGTGCCAAAATGCAAACTCACCATCTTGTTTTATCACAACCCTGCAAGTCATACATGAGCTACAGGTAGTGCCAGTGAAAAGATCAAATCAGTGGCACATCTGCTTTGTGAATGATTTGCATCCAATACATGTTCAGTGTAGCCATAACTTCAGAATTTCCACCATCAAAGGACAGCTTTCAAATGGTTTGCAGTAGCTGATTTTATTAATCAGTGATGGTAGGGACTGATTTTAATGTAAAATTTGCTAAATGGTCAGCTGGTGTCACAACCCGGCAAATAGGCTATAGCAGAAAGAGGGGAGACGACACAGGTATTGCCATATTTAAACGTAAGCTTTTATTAACTGGTTAAATTAATAGTGAGATGTGTACGACAGTGATATCAGTAGTGTTGGTGCGGATGCCGGGATACGATGTGGTGCAAGGTGTTGTCTCATGTAAAGACCAAACCAAAATGACAAGCCCAAGTCACATGCATGAGGAGAGAGAGCAGGAGCTGAGGGGTTGGCCCTTTTGTAGCCTGGGCCCAAGTGCACCAAGCAGGTAGGACCCCCCCAGTCAGTCTCCAGCAGTTTGAGGACCTGAGGAAGCAGAGCAGACAGCCAATGTGCCCAACCAACAGACTAGGTGGAGACGTCACACTGGTGAGCTCTAAGCCTTGTCAACATGCACTCTTGGTAACCATTGTGACAATTAAAAATGTGAAAATCTTGTTTTTTTCCAGCATAGAACCAAAAACAAACAAACAATAAACTTAAAAATAATTTGAGCATGACACGTTTCCATACCGCAGTGATCCAAGTGAACCTGCTGCAGCTTTCTCACATCTCACTCAAAAACTGGTTCTGTTGTGTAATCCAGTGACAAGAAGTAATTCAAATGTCCCCAATAAACAACGACCTGATGACACATTATAGAGGTTATTTATCTAATGGTGTGTTTGTGTTTTTGTTTGTGGCTCTAAATTTTCAGGTGAGTTGCACAGAATCAGTGTCTGTTACAGTTCAGGGAAAGCAGACGACGACACCTACACCTTCTCTGACGACCAAAGCTCCTGTCAGGTAATAGTCTTTTTCTTTAATTTACAGCCTGTTCTTTCTCACCTCGCCTCATTCGGACTCTCTCATCTGCACATTTCCTGAGTTTTTCTGTCTGCATGTGTGCAGGATGAGTGCAGCGACGACGGGACTCTGGCTGAAGACGCTCTGAGCTCCGACACTTCGGGTTTGGCCTCCAAACCGAACCTGTGCAAACAGTGAGTGGATGCACTTGTGCGTTTTCACCTGCAGGAGGTGCTGCTGCTCTGCTAAAACAAACAGCAGGGTGAGCATGAGGTTCATCACAGCAGTGAACACTAATGGTTTTTCCTGTCCCCCTTTCAGGCCTTGTATTCTCATCATGGACTCCCTGCGCGGTCCGGCCAGGTCCACGGTGGTGAAAACTCTGAGAGAGTGAGTCTGCAGCTGCTACACGTGTACTGACGAGCAGACAGATGGCATTTCCATACGTTTCTTTATTGTCGGATTCTGTAGAGCAGTTGTTCCCATCCTGTTTGCCCTGTTTCTTTATAAACAAGGCAGATTCTGCTTGTGGCCCCTGTCAGAGGTACAGTAGAGTTTTCCAAAGCTCCACAGCAGGGAACACAGGTGAAGCTAATTTCAGTAATAATGTCTCAGTTCCATCAAGTGTCCCAGTTAGCTGTGACAATGAGACTGCACACACAATACAAGAACCCTAGAACTGGCTCACCTTGGAAAATGCAGTCATTTTGAATAACATCTACTGTGCCTTTGCTTTTCTTGTGGTGACAACCCAAATTGTCTGCTGTGGGGAAAAAAAGTCCATATAATATATGAATAGAATAATAGGAAAGAATAGAATACTTTATTGATCCCCCATTGGGGGAAATTTACATGTCACAGCAGCATCTAAAAAAATATAGAAAGTACAAGAAACTAACAATAATTCAGTAATATACATCCTGGTGTCGGCACACAGCAGGTCCAAGGCCCCACCGTCTCTGGCTGGACAGTCCACATACTGGCTGAATGTGGGGAGAGTGGTAGAGAGAGATGTATGATTAAAGTCTCCTGAGATAACGATCAGAGACTGAGGGTGTGATGTTTGCAGCTGGGACACTGAACTATGGAGGAGTTCACAGGCTGTAGCAGCATCAGCCGAGGGGGGATGTAAAGTAATCTAGGACGTGCGTAAAACTCCCTCAGCGGGTAAAACAGCGGCAAACCAACTGCCAGCAGTTCAACATCCTTCGTGCAGCACCGCTCTTTAATGCTAACATGGTAGCATTACACCATCTGTCATTCACATACATGGCGAGTCCCCCGCCCCTCTTCTTACCACTCTCCCTCCAGCTCCGGTCCACTCTGACCAGGTGAAATCCGTCCAAAGTTACGAGCGAGTCTGGAGTGAGTTCGTTCAGCCACGACTCTGTGAACAACATGAGGCTGCACTCCTGATACTCCCACTCCTACATACATTAAGTTAATCGTGATAATGCCTTTCTGAGATCAGATCGTTTGAGGTTTCTTTTAAAAACAAATGGGTGAATACTTACAAAGTTTGAAAAGTTCTTAATTCAATCATAAAAAGTTTTTTTTTTTCTTTTTTAATCTGTGAAGGATGAAGTGAAAATGCTTTCAACCCTCTGAACACCAAGCAGTCACATTCGTCAGATTTTTACTGACTGTGGGCTCATTTTCACTTCAACGTAAAGTTCGTGCTTCTATGGAAACAGCACAACTATGGCTAGAAGTGAGAGAACTAAAATGTGTTTTTTTTATGCACTATAACAAAGTTAAAATTTTAGTGAAAGTTGAATAACTTTAGTTATTTTAGAAAATAAAGGGGGGAAAAAACTGGAATCAGCCTGTACAACATGTTCCAAGTGCCCAGAGGTTGTTAACACAAAAAGAAAAAAAACTGGTGCCTCTACATAGTATAGATATTCACACACCTTTGAAAGTATTTGCTTCCATACTTGTCTCCTCTCTGCTGTGTGAAAACACCGCCTGCAGTTCAGCTGAATCACCCGAGGCTTCACAGTGACGCCAAGTAGTGCAGAATTATTTAGTCTTTTACATAATCTGGTTCCTGGAAACAGTTAATTTCTTTGCAAATTTTAATTGAGACCTTTAGGATAAAGTGAGTTCAGTGACATATTATCAGGTGAAGCTTAGCCTTGGATGATTTTGACAGAATGACACGTTGACAGTGATTACGTCACGGATAATCACAAAGTTGTCATTTTGGTAAATGGTGTCATTTTGACCGGTTTTATAATAAACTTTATTTGTATGTCACTTTTTAAGAACACGATTCACAAAGTGCTTTTACATAAAGAAAAAACAACATTTATAAAAGTACAGGCAAACATTTCAAATATAAAAATACACACAATAAAAATGGAAAAGAACAGAGTGGGTCACTCTTGACTGGTGGTAAAACTGATTAAAAAGACGACATCACAGGGGAATGAAGATAAAGGCTGAAGATAAAAGTAGATTAAGAAAGTTGAAAGAGAAGGACGGCAGGTAGTACAAATTTTTTTTTAAAAAAGGGAAAAGAAATGGGAGAAAATCTAAAAGAGAAATAAAAGAGAACCTCACTCGAAAGCAAGTCTATAAAAGTGGGTTTTAAGAAGTGTTTATAAGAAGATACTGAGTCTGCCAGCCTTATTTCCTCAGGTAGGTCGTTCCAAAGCCGAGGGGCCCTCACAGAAAAGGCCCGGTCACCTTTGGATTTGAGCCTCGACTTTGGAACAATCAGGAGGAACCCACCTGAGGATCTAAGGCTGCATGTGGGGATATACAGGGTTAACATAAGGCCCTGGCTAGCTACAAAAGTGATCAGTACAATCTTAAAATCAATTCTGAAACAGACAGGGAGCCAGTGGAGAGAAGCCAGGAAAGAGGAGATGTGATGTCGCCTGTCAAAACCAGTAAGGACAAGTTTTTAAGGACAACATGGCTTTTAAACCCACTAGCAGCTTTGAGGTTCAGAGTGTCGGCGTTGAATATGTGTTCATGAAGGATATCAGGCAAACTGTGCTTCAAAGTTACCAACATGAGCCATTAGTTTATTTTGTTTATTCATAATATTTTGAATCTTTATTTCTGAAGCCCTTTTCAAAATCCAAGTTACAAAATGTTTCACAGGACAGAAAATTAAAACAGACAAATCATAAAATCATCAGATTTGAAAGAGATTAAAACACAATTTGGTGGATAAAGACAACACAGTGTTGAAAGGCTCTGATAAAAGTCCGTTTCAAGAAGAGACTAAACGAGGTCACTGACTCAGCTGACCTGATTTCCTCGGGCACATCGTTCCAGAGCCTCGGGGCCTCGACTGCAAACACTGTGTTCCCGTTCGTTTTCAGCCCCGTCCCCCCGGACCAGACAAAGACCTCTGCTCAAGGATCTCAGAGTGCTGAGAGTTGAGACATAGAACTGGGAGAGAGGCCGTTACAGTGGGACAGAGTTAACGACATGAAACATCCTGACTAGTACTGTAGGATTATTGGTGACAGCATCATTTTGCTCCTGTTTGTTTTTGGAGGTACTTATCAGTATCAATATGGAAGTATTTCCATATTAAATTGTTGTTGAATTCACTGAGCATGTCTCTGCAGGTGAAAGGGTGCCAGCTTGTCTTTGTAGAGGCCTCAAAAGTCTTCAAAGCTCTTTTTTTTTATATACAATATGGCGACTTCCTGATACATGATTGGGTTTATTGGAAAAAGTTTTTTGGTTCTTTTCCATCCCAGTGTTCATCTCATGACCTCTCACGTTTCCATTTCATGACCCCTTTTGTGGGCTCTGACCCACAGGTTGGGAATCAGTCCCAGTGGCGGTTAGGACGGTTGGAGATACTGACGTCTCGAGGATTTCATCCGATGTCCATCAGTCCAACTAGAAATCAGAGAGAAAGACACAACGACTAACTGACTCACAATAGTGATGTTTTGAACTTTTCTTCAGTATCAGACTGATCCAGTTACAGTAACATGATACACTGCAGACAGGAGGTACTAATAGTTAATTTTGCATAGTTTTGATTGACAATTTGCAGACAGATATAAGCTAAAGGCCTTAAGTTGTGTATCATAGTGTAACTCACTGAATACACAGGAACAGTGTGTTTCCTCCCATCACAATGGAAGCTGGAGTGTAGCTCAAGACGATCTTGGACTGTCGTAAGACTCCATGTGTCCCATCAGCATGGTTCTTTAGTTCCTGCAGCATCAGACTTTTAAAACATGGCTGTAGAGGATGAAACCAAAAAGATCACCAGTGAGGGAGTTTTCCTATCACCTCATCATGTACCACAAAAACAACTTCAAAGATGAAAAACATCATATACCATGTGGATTTCTGAAGAGAAGTCACCATCATTTACTTTCTACTTGGAGAAGCCATGCTGCTGCTGCTGCTGCTGCTGCTGCTGCTGACTGCCTGTGTGTGTTTCAGGTACCTGGAGGTGGAGTGGGAGGTGCGTAAAGGAAGTCAGCGGAGTTTTGGGAAGGATGTGATGAGGGGTTCCAGCCCACGTGTGCCTCAGCAGGATAACTTCAGCGACTGTGGAGTTTACATCCTGCAGTATGTGGAGAGCTTCTTTGAGGTGAGGCCGTCAACATGCTGCTCTGGCTAAGAAAACAGAGTCAGCCTCCATTTTGCTGTTTGTTGCCAAGTAACACTGATGGTATTACTGAGCGTTACTGACACTTGAAAACCCAGAATATTGCCATGGAAGGATTTTAATATGATTTTACCAGTGATATTTGATAGCAGCATTAAAATGAATTACTTGCATGAGATCTTTAATTAGGAGCTACTGGGCTACTATTACATGCTAAAAACTATTTTAAAAAACTGACCTATAAGATAGCAAGTCAGAAACATATAATCCCAGTTACATAGTGAACAAACAAATGGGACACTGTAGGACGTACAGGGATTAAACCTGCAAGGAGGCAGCGACATTTGATTGGTCGACGTCATAGCCGGCATTCTATTGGTTGGAGACTTTTGACAGGGTTGTTTAACAGAAATCCAGAAACAGTTCTGAGCAGAACAGATTTTCACCTGAGTGGGGGCTGTATCAGAGAGAGGGCAGGGTTTAGAGGGACAACATTACAAACTGTCAGTATAAAGTAAAGAAGTAATGCTTTCATTGATTAAAATAGAAGAACAACTAAATTCACTTGTTTTAAACGGTGCGATCATCAATTTTCTGCTTTAATCTCTCATTATTGTCATTTTCTACCTACAGACAGCCCTGGTCAGATTAGCAAATAAAAGCAAACATACACTTCAAATAATAATAATTTTCTTTTTTTAATTTCATGTTTTTATGCAGAGTCCGATCCCCAGCTTCCACCTGCCTGTGAACCTGTCGGAGTGGTTTCCTCAGCCGAGGATGAAGACGAAGCGCGAGGAGATCAAGGAGCTCATCCTGACCATTCAAGCGCAACAGGAGCCGGGCAAGAAGGAGTTGGACCAGGTTGAGGCTCCCGCGGACCCTCCCGAGGAGCCCGAGATCGAAGAGACATTTGGGTCGAAGGGCAGGCCGTCAAACCTACCCATCAGCCCCTGAATCCACCCCGCCCTCCTCCTCCTTCTCCTCCTCCCATCACTCCCAGGTCCACGGGGGCAAACCTGATTGTACGCTGCTGGTTTCACTTCGACGTGTCTGAACGGTCCTCAGCTCCCTCCATTAACCACAGACATCAAACCACACCTTTAAATTTGTATTGAATAAAACATGTACTGTAAATATGCTGGAGTTTTTCCGCTGCCTTTGTAATTTACTGTTTTATGACTCATTCATGAAGTGGCCCATTAAGTTATGTTTTCATAGATGTTCTTCTCTCCAGGAGGATCTGTGCAGAAGATACTGTTTCGCTCTTGCATAGTTATTTTTTATGCTTTCAAGTTGTGTAGAGGAAGATAAAAAATAATAATAATAACAAAAAACAGAGACAGTTGCTGTTATTTGTAAGTTAACAATCCACACGTCTGGAAAAAAAAGAAGAAAAAGAAACTGTTTTCAGAGAGCTCGTTCCCAGCTCATGAGTCACATACGTAGTTCAGTGCTTGTTGTGTCTCTTCGATGTGGAGTGGATGAATTTTCAGCATTAAAAGCAACGTTAGATGCAAGAGCACCACCTGTCGCCTTAGCTTGTCATTTGTGCTGTGTGCTGTCGGAAAGTTGTGAAGATTGTGTATGTTCAATATGTTGATGATGTGTGATGTGTGGGGATGTTTTTGATTATTTCCAGGTTCTGAGACACTTCATTTACGTGACACAGTGTTCCAGGGATTCAGAAACTATTCAGTCCTCATCACGTCTACGCACTTTGAGTTGTAGATTTATTTTTATGAATAGGATTTATGATGATGGATAAAACTGGCATTTTTCCCCTCATTGATCAACAATCAGTAACCAATCATGACAAAGTGGGAACATGTCTTTTTTTTTTTTTTTTTTAACTTTTGCAAATTTATTCAAAATCAAAAACTGATGTGTCATTTATAGAAGTGTTCACAGATAATCGTGGGTTCTGTCAAAAATGATGTGAAGTGTCTCCTGGACTTTGGCTGGATCACTCTGGGACAGTCAGAACCTTCATCCCAGTTTCAAGTCAGCACTTTGTCTTCAAAGACCTCTTTGTGTTTGGCTGCATTCATCCTTCCCACAGTTCCCACCAGTCTCCTATAGCGAGCTGTTTAAACTTTTATTAGCGAGGCTGGATATGTATTGCAGTTATTCATGATTCAGTTCCTTCATTGTCAATAAGAAAATTTCAGATATCCACATTATGGTATGTGTGGTATTTCACACATACTATACACATATACATTGTAATTCTCGTTTCATATAGCTACAGTTGAAGTCTCTTTCTTCTAGCTCAAGCTGTCGGTAATTCCCCTGAATTCAACTTCTTGACTAAATTTGAATTAGTCAAAATAATGTAAATTTGTCAAGCTGGAGTTCTGCCAAGTCAAAATAAAATAACAGACAGTACAGATGGGAGTTTTGACTAGGCAAAATGATGCCGTAGTTACATCAGGAGGTACGACAAGCTCCAACATGCAGCTTGCTTTTCAAGCAAACTATTGCACGACAACTGCAACCATGGTTTACGGCCTAAGGCAGTGTTCTAGTAAATTCTGACCACGAGTCTGATAACTCCCTGCTAATAAGCTATTCCTATTTTATAGTATTAGCTAACAACCACAGCAGCCACCGTAACTACTGCTAACACGGTTCAAATGTTTTTAGATTTTATATTGTGTGAGCAGCATCATGCACAGCTATCCAGACTAGTCACAATGACAAAATTCAGCTGTCTGCAGCTTTTGACCAGTCAAACCTGACTTACAGACTGTTGTTTGAATTGGTGATGCTATGTGTAACTAGAATAAAAGATTCTGACTAGCCACAGCATAATTAAAAGTAATCTAAATGATGTTGTTGATATCTGTAGTTTTATTTCTGGACAGTAAAATTCAGCTATTAAATGTTAAAGCAGCTTGACATGTTTCTGCTGCTGAGGCGTACTCTGCATGATGCTGCCACCGCCATGCTTCACTGTAGGGATGCTCTCAGCAGGTGGTGAGGACAGCCTGCTGTTCAACGAATGTAGTGCTCAGAGATCTGCCAAAAATCTCTTTTTTTCCTCGTCAGACAAGAATCTTTTTCAACCTTCTCTGGGTCTGTTAAGGGTCAAGAGATTTGGGATAAACTGTTGGCAGAAAATAATCATGTTTTCATTAATGTATGATCACCTGTTGCTATGCGTCTGTGTTTTCATGAACCTAGAATGAGGCCACCAATCCAAACACTGGCTCGAGGGGTTTTTAACATTGCATTACTAACGTTTCTCCTGCGGCTTGGAAAGAGAAGGAGCATTAGTATGGTTGCAATTGTCAGCCTCACCACTAGATGCTACTAGGTCTTACACACTGGACTCAAAATACAGCTACAACACAGAAACACTTATACATAGTCTGTAAGCAAATGTCACTTATCTCTAATCTCGTGAAGACAGCCGGTTTACAGTCAGAACAGTACAAATGTTCAAAGGAGAATTTAACTGCAGGCGTCACAGGTGGAAATGTGTTAACTATTCATCATTGAGAGCAGACAAAGTGTCGGATGAAATTAAAAGCACTGAGAGGTGTTGAGGTATCAGTTAAAGTGTCGTCATGGATGAATTACGGCCAAAAGTTTCAGAGGGAGACACAAAACACCACAGAGACACTTGATCCCACCACAAAGAGACACAAAAACAAAAAGAAAAAAAAAAAACAACCACAAAACCACAATAAAGAGACATAACCTGCTACAAAACCACAAAAAACCCTGATTCAAAATCTCCACAAAGACACAACACCAAAACTAAGAGACACAAAATGACCAAAAAGATCCAACGAGGAGAAATGAAACTACCACAAACACACAAAATGCCCATAACACCATGACAAAGACAATCAAAACAACCACAGTGGCACACAAAAGGACCACAGTGACACATGATTGTACAAAGACACACATTAGGACCAGAATAAAAATACAAAATGACACTGAAGCAATGACAAACACCAA
>NW_007579017.1:54001-59999 GCF_000690725.1 Stegastes partitus
ATTCAATGTTGAAAAACAATAAAAGTGGAAACTTCCCAGAAGGCTGAATCCTTTTTATAGACTCTATAGATCTGAACCTTGAAGGAGTCCATTAGTCAGCAGCTACATGCAGAGCAGTGCTGAGTGTTGGTCAGATGTGTCTCTGGTGCTTCACTATGAAACGCTGCTCTCAGCTTTCAGGTACAGTGTTGCCTTACTGGACACTAAAACATTCATGACTCCTGAGCTGTGTTTTGTTCTCCCACTTATAAGCGTGTTCATAGTGAAGCCTCGCGGTATCACAGCATGAAATATACATCAACTGCCTCAAGTGTTTATGCAGGTAAACACCCTGACTGTGATTCTCTTTGACAAAGTCCTAAACTAATCAACCTTCAGTGCCCACTCTGTTTCAGAGGTGCTAGTGTTCACTGAGGTTTCTGTTTCTGCTTTATCAGAATCAGAAATACTTTACTGATCCCTGTGGGGGGGGGGGTTGCTTGTGTTACAGTCACTCCCATTCAAAGTCCGACATATAAACAGTGTAAAATATACAGATAATACTTATACAAAACATGACCTAAAAATGTAAACATAAGTGGAAAATATGGCCTAAAATATAAACATAAGCAGACAGTATAATCATAGCTGTAAAATGGGCTTTTCCTAAGAAAACAATTGTAATATACAGTGTCATAAGTGTGTTATTACACATAGGTAATAAGTAGCATGTTATTGCCCATAATAGTTATGTGTTAACTGTTTGCACTGAAGCATATTAATTTTTATAGATAAAAAGTCCCTGGAGTCCTCTAAGAACATCTGCAGTGAACAAACTCCAGTTGTAGATGAAGATCAAGTGATTTGAAAAAGCTTTGAAAACAGCTACAATACGGACCATGTGGTGAGAATATTTCATTAAAAAAAATATCATTCTGTTCATAGTTAACTACATTTCCCATAAGCCTTCTGGGACATTCCATCTCTGAAACAGAAATATTAAATCAATCATACTTTTCTTGAAGCGTCAGAGGTGGTTGAAGTGTGTGTTGTCAGTAGTTCAGGTGTCAGTGTGTAAACAGTGACAGATGTAGTGCTGACATGAAATGAAAAGTTCCCTGGTCTCTGGACCAATGCATCAGCAACTTTTCTTTTGGAAAACACAATCATACAACAAACAATTGCACACAAAATAACCACAAACTGGTGCGACACTAAAAGAAGGCACAAAATGAGAAAACATTCTTGGAACAACAACCAAAAAGAGACACAAAACTATCACAAAGAGACATAAAACCGCTTGAGAAAGATGCAGCGCCACGAAGAGACACAAAACCACCACAAAAAGACACAACACCACCACAAAAAGACATAAAACCACCGCAAAGAGACACAAAAGAAGCACAAATGTAGAGAAAACTGCTGCAGACATAAAACTGTGATGCAAAGACAGAAAACCTCTGAAAAAGACACAAACCTACCATAAAAACACATAAAACCACAACAAAGTAATACAAAACCAGCACAAACAGACACAAAATCACCACAAAAAGACACAGAACTACCAAAAAGAGACCGAATACCACTATAGATATACACAAAACTACGAAAAACAGACAGTAAACTACCAGAAAAAACAAAAAAGATATTAAACCATTACAAAGAGACAGAAACACCAGTTGAAGAAACCAGAGCACCACAGAAATCACCACATAAAGACATACAAATTAACACAAACCAAAGACACACAACAGCCTACAGATACTTAATGATTAGGAAAAAAATTCATATAAAACAAACAAGCTCAAAAAGACAAAACTACAGACACACAAATGGTGGCTTAAGCTGTTTCTTGGTGACAAAATCTTTATTATAAGCCGTGCAAAGGAAACATTCAAAAATGCAAAGAAGGACACACGCTGTCAAATGAATTTCATATTATTTCTGATATCTACCCAACATGGAATATTCTGGGTTTTTAACCAAGTCAGAAATTCACTTAACAACAGAAAAAAAAGCAAAACAAAAACAAAAAACCCCACATTGCAGTGATTTTGTAATGTGTGAAGACTGGCTTTTACTGTATCTGACCACAATGACAAAGCTGCTGTTAAACAAATATGTTTATCATACTAAATATCAACTACAGATTGTTTCAAGGACACTCATGCAGCAGTGGCAGCAGCATGTTGAAGTGCTACCGCTGTGACTGGATAATTGTCGTGTCATTAATACTTTAGCACTTCGTCTGACACTCCTGTGTGTAATGAGCGGCTGGGAGTGCAGCAGCAGACAGAGATTAGCATTACTGTTGTCGTCTTTGACATTATCCCCGTTAATCCCCAACCTTCCCGAAGCCCAGTGACACACACACAGTAAGCAGAACAACAGTGGAGATGGTAATAACAAGAAACTCTATTTGTAGACAAGCAGACGTACAAAGTAGCAGGAAATTAAATTTCTCAAGTAAAGAACAACCTTACACACATGCTTCAGTACACACAGGTCTAGATAATATCCTACTCAGTTTGTTTCCATGCCTGCCTTACGGTGAGAACTCTGTCGTTGTTGCTTCTGGGGATGGGGTGCCACAGAGCTCTATCCTCGGCCCACCTCTTTTTATTCTGTACATAAATAACATTGACAACAATTCCTGGAGATGCTCTGCCTTTTTTTTCAGTTACTCTTTGCTGAAGAGGTTGTGTTGCTCTATCTTTTCTCTTTAAAATACCTTAAAGGTGTTCTGTTGGATTCGAGTCAAACAACATACTTGTCATAGTTTTTCACTTTTTCTTCTTCAGAAACTCTTGTGTGAGTTTGGCAGTGTGCTTTTAAATGTTATCATCCTGGAATATTCCTCTTCTGCCAAACTTCTGCATACTGAGAGTCATGCTTTCAGCCAGGATTACGGTGTATCAAAAGACTTTCATCTATAAATGCCATCTCCCTACACCTATTGCACACATGCGCCTCTGTGCTTCACTGTCTGGACTATACATTCACTGTGGTAGTCCTAACCTAGTTCACCACAAACATGTTGCATCCCATCTGAGACAAACAAATTTATCTCAGTCTCATTTGACCAAAGAATGTGCTTCTAAACGTGATCAGACTTCTTTTCATGTTCTTTGGTTAAAAATGTAATTTTGCAGTTTTGTGCTGAAGACAGAGGCCAGATATTTTTCACTGAGGTGGCAAGATGGGGCCACTGACAATCTTGAGGTGGCATCTTAAAACTAAAAGTCAGCTGGATTTCAGTAATTCTATGCTTGTGTTGTATATAGGGTAGTTGAAAACAACATCATTATGACAGTCAGACACATTTTTTTCCCCAATTAGACAGCGCATATGCTGTGATCTAACTATAGAGATCAGTGATCAGTGGCAGTAGCAGATGCCTGAGAGGACGAGGCTAGCCCCCAGACACAGTTTTCAGTGTCTTCACACGCAACTCCAACAACTATTCTGAACACAGGACCGAAGATTGTTCGGGGACAACGAGGCTCTGCTGGCACAAAAAGATGACCCCCCACCGTACACCCTCAGAAGAGTGTGTTTAAATATTGCCTCTTCTGCTGGTCCAGCCAATCCCAAGCCTCCTGGTGTCCCAATGTAAGGCTCCTGGCCTGATCATGAATAAAAAGACACAGATGTGGACAAGAGGAGGCCTCACTCTCCCACAGAAAACAGCAACCACAACTCTTACGGCAGGGGCCGTAACAGAGAGGCAGCACACTCTGACCGGGCAAAGCTTGGCAGATGGTGGACCTGGTGGACCTCAGAAAACAGTTGGTCTTCCTGCACATGACTCTCCANTGGGGTGCCACAGAGCTCTATCCTCGGCCCACCTCTTTTTATTCTGTACATAAATAACATTGACAACAATTCCTGGAGATGCTCTGCCTTTTTTTCAGTCACTCTTTGCTGAAGAAGCTGTGTTGCTCAATCTTTTCTCTTTAAAATACCTTAAAGGTGTTTCATTGGTTGAGTCAAACAACATACTTGTCACAGTTTTTCACTTTTTCTTCTTCAGAAACTCTTGTGTGAGTTTGGCAGTGTGCTTTTAAATGTTATCATCCTGGAATATTCCTCTTCAGCCAAACTTCTGCAGACTGGGAGTCATGCTTTCAGCCAGGATTACGGTATCTCAAAAGACATAAATGCCATCTCCCTACACCTATTGCACACATGCGCCTCTGTGCTTCACTGTCCGGACTATGTATTCACTGTGGTAGTCCTAACCTAGTTCACCACAAACATGTTGGACCCCATCTGAGAAAAACAAATTTATCTTAGTCTCATTTGACCAAAGAATGTGCTTCTAAACGTGATCAGACTTCTTTTCAGTTTCTTTGGTTAAACATGTAATTTTGCAGTTTTGTGCTGAAGACAGAGGACAGACATTTTTCACTGAGGTGGCAAGATGGGGCCACTGAAAATCTTGAGGTGGCATCCTAAAGCTAAAAGTCAGCTGGATTTCAGTAATTCTATGCTGTTGTTGTATATAGGGTCGTTGAAAACAACATCATTATGACAGTCAGACACGTTTTTTTCCCCCATTAGACAGAGCATATACTGTGATCTAACTACAGAGATCAGTGATCAGTGGCAGTAGCAGATACCTGAGAGGGCGAGGCTAGCCCCCAGACACACTGCCTCTGTAATGGTCACCTGAATTCCATCCATTTCCTCTGGGTCATCAGTCCTGAGAGCAGACTTTCCGTTGCGGGTGTGTCCTGGAGGTCTTGGGACAACGATGTGCAGCATGGTGGTGGTTGGTCAAGCTCTTACTGGCAAGTAAGAAAACTCACACCAGCTCACCTGGAGACGACAAGAAAAGCACTGAGGCTTAGCCAAGTTGTGCCTGAAGAATCTAAGGCCGACTAAAAATTGGACGAGCCCCCAATTTATGCTATGGCCCTGAGGGCTGTACTACAAAGTGAGATTAGTGGGTGAGCAACTCATTTTTGCCAAAACTAACCCAAAATCTCACTAAGAAACTTGTACATTATTTGTATCAAAACACTATCAAAGAGAGTCTCAGCAAACGCTTAATGTGCAACTCCAACAACTATTCTGAACACAGGACCAAAGATTGCTCAGGGACAACGAGGCTCTTCTGGCACAAAAAGATGACTCCCCACCGTACACCGGTGGAAGAGGGTGTTTAAATACTGCCTCTTCTGCTGGTCCAGTCAATCCCGAGCCTCCTGGTGTCCCAATGTAATGCTCCTGGTCTGTTCATGAATAAAAAGACACAGATGTGAGACAAGAGGAGGTCTCACTCTCAACAGCAACCACAACTCTTATGGCAGGGGCCATAGCAGAGAGGCAGCACACTCTGACCGGGCAAAGCTTGGCAGATGGTGGACCTGGTGGACCTCAGGAAACAGTTGGTCTTCCCGCACATGACTCTCCAAACAGACATGTTGATGTGGTCTGCAGCAGACACAAGGCTCCCCATTATCAACCTTACAGTGCCCTATAAAGAGGGCATGACTGTAGTAAATGCCAAAACAATGCAGAACTGGCAGCAGAGCACCAAAACAATGATATCAAAGACAGTATTTTCCCCATAGATGTTGGAGGCAGGGGTTTCATGAACAAAGCAGTCGCCCAATAGTGCGGAATACCATAAAAAGATTTAATATACAGCAGAGCAGCCAGCTGGTATTGTTTGCTTTTTCTGCATCATGGTTATATTGGTAATGATTAATAACATCATAAATCCTGGTCTCTCTGACAGATCCACGCTTTGTTTAAGGTGACGCCTCCTCCCATCGACAAACATCTCCATCTTTATTTAAGAGGTCTGCTTCTCCTTCACTGCTCGTCATCTCTTCTTATCAGCTTGTGTCCTGGTGAAGCACCAACTTAGAAAAAATCACGATTTTTGATTTCATGAATTAAATGATTATTCTTGTCTAAACTGTCTCTATTTTTCTAAAAGCTTGTTTGCACTTTCATTCACTCAATTTTAATTCATTATTTTCTATTTTATTGCATAGTTTATCTTTTT
>NW_007579017.1:60309-124828 GCF_000690725.1 Stegastes partitus
ACTTGAGTAAATGTACTTTAGTTACATTGCAGCACAGATTACTCTTTTGGGAACCGTTTTTAAAAATAAATCCACCTGCATGTGATGCTGGAGCTGCACTTGGATCCAGACCTCCTCTACGGGACAGCGCCCCCTGCAGGCCACCCGCCCCGCTGGATAATATTTACCCAGGCCCTGACGTCACGGGGCCAGTTTCCCAGGATTGCTGCGGGAGTCGGAGGCTGCAGGGCGGGGAGAGTGTGGCCCAGGCTGCCGGAGCGGATACCGATCATCTGGAGACGACCGGCACGGAGGAGGCTGGAGACGTGCGCTTCCTTTGTGGGAATTTTAAAAACTATTTTCCTTGAAACACGCTGCGGAGGAGTCCCGGGAGTTTCCATTTAAACGAGGTAAGGAGCACCGGCATGCACCGGGGAGAATTTATCGCAACGAGACCGTGATGTTAGCTAGCTGACGGGCTACAACACAGCAGCGTCCCGGTGCTAGCAGCAGCAGCAGCAGCAGCCGGGGAGGCTGTCAACACACCGTAGCTTCCCGGGAGGAAAACAGTCAACACAGAGCTGAGAGCTGAGAGACGAGCCCTTGACACGACTGAGCTTTAGCTATCAGCGTTTTTCTCCAAACTAACAACAGGTTTTTAATATTAATTGAATATTTCTGCAGCGTAAATCGTGCCTGGAATCTTGTAGCTTTGTTGAGAGGAGTTGACGCCAGGCCTCCTTCAAACGTTTGGCAATAAACAGTTTTGTTGATGTTTAATAGAAACCTATTTGGAAAAGTACACGATTCAATACATATTTAGAATAAATACGAGACACTCTTAAATTCGGCTTATATAATAACCACCGTGCCTCCTTTTGTTTTATTGGAGCGTCAACTTTTTATTGCACTGCCATTGCCACCAAAGGGAAGGTTCTGGAGACAGAACACAGCAGAAATAACCGGCAAACAGTATTAAAAAGTTGGATTATTTGAGAGTGATGATGCTATGTGAATATTATATATGCCGGATTAAGGAGAAGCGTCTCCTGCATTAGCAAAAGTGATGATTCATTGTTCATAGAGCGTGAATGTATTAAAAAGGCAAGGCGATTCCTAAATCTCACCTTTTGTGAATGAGGTTCGGCTCAACGTGAGATAGTATTTAGTGAGCGGGGACGAGTATTTACCAGCAGCCTTATTACATTAGAGAGAGTTGAAAGGGACAGAGCTTGGCAGCCGTGATGAGGATTCACTGGTGCGTACATGACACGGGAGGCTGTGTTGTTGTCCAGCAGCAGCAGCACCAATATGTCACATCTCACAACATGAGCACGGCTGCGGCCTGCACACCCAGCACACTGCTGCTGCTGCTGAGCCTGGGAAGAAGAACAAGAATCAATGGACATGCTTTGCATAAGAAAAAAAGGGGGCCGTGGGTAGTGGGTTTGATTGCAGTGATATTATTGCTGGGGCGATGATACAAGATAATGTGGCATCTTCAGAAGTGTGGATGCAGGGAGCAAGCTCAGCCACTGCTGTGGGTTTATCTGTGTTGCATGATTATATAAGAGTTCTCAGTGCTTATTGTGTTTGTTCTCAGCTTGTTGTTGTGCTGAAGCTGCCTTAAAATCACCATTATAGCAATTTTACTCTCCCGACGCAAGAAAACGTGTGATTTACACATACTAGGTAGTCTTTAATTGTGCTCTGAATATATATTTATTTATGCACGTGCATGCAGATTGTGCCATTTTTAACTTGAACTATGATCTTATTATTCCCGTAGTGCTTTGAGCATTATAATGTGCCTTCCTCACATGTCTGTCGAGGTGGAGGCCTCTCATTTCTGAAGGGACTTTGACTTTTGCTCCTTCCTCCCAACATCCTTGTTTTATGGCTGAACTGACATGTCGTTGCATTATATCACAGCAGGAAACAGCGCTTGGGTTAAGCAAGCCGTCCTTCCTGAGGCTGGGGAACTTCTTGGATCGAGGTCCTCTTGAGGAAATAATCCTGAAGGATTCCATGTTTGTTGGATTAGTTGGATGACATTATGCTTTCTTGGGAAGTTGTTTCTTTCTGTTGTAGTGATAAACAAAACAGGGCACGACTGGGCTGTAAACTTTAATTGGTATTAAGTAAGAAATCTGGATATGATTGTTTTATTTGGCTGCAGAGATGTGACCTCTCAAGGCATCATGGGTAGTGGCTAATGTCCAAGCGTCTTGTTCATGATAAGCTGTTTATATGCATCCTTATCCACTTAAAATATCCCTGTATCTGAGGATTCAGAACTTTAGACAGCGTCAGTACGCAGCAGTAGGCGAGTGAATCCCTGCACGTGGTTTTCCAGTTTACATGTTTATGCTGGATGTGTGTGTTCTCTCTTATCAGCTCTTGTGTGGCGTTTTCCTCACATTGTCACTCTGTGGAGGAAGCAGCTTGAGGTGGGAGAGTGGAAATAGCGAAACTGACAGCTACCTAGTCAAGGAGTTCCTGGAGTTGGAGATTGTACTGACTGCAGATTGTTGTTTTGGTAGCTTTAGAGCAACACCACAAACAAAATAAGACATTGTAGTCTGAATAAAATTAGTGTTTATCCTCCTATACTGCTGTGATATTGTTGTTGTATGTTGCTTGTTTTTTGTTACCCCTCCAACATTTTCCAGCTCATTTGACATATAACGACCACTGACGAGCTTGTTAGAAGACTCATTAGCTGCTAGCTCAGCTAATAGGATGCTAACAACGTTATCTCTGTCTCATAATTGTGCATTTCCTGTTTTGTAGAGCAGTTTACTCCAAGAGAGGAGCACAAGAATTTAAGCTACAAAACCGTCCTCCATTTTGGAGTCCGTGGCTTTTTGTTCCCAAACAGTTAGCTTGTTTAGGACGGCTTGCTATCGGTCAAAGATGCAAATCTGTAGCCAAAGTTTACCAAAGTTAAACTGGACACTGAAAAGATGCTCATATTAGGCCTTTAAAGAACCCATATTACACACACTTACAGGTTCAGAGTTTTATTTTGGGGGTCTACTAGAAAATGTTTACATGCTTTAATGATCAAATCTATTTTTTGTTCTCTCATACTGTACATAGCTGCAGCAGCTCGTCTTTTCTTTCTGAAACGCTCTGGTTTAGCATCTGTCGCTTTAAGTCCCAGGCTGCTCTGATTGATCAGCTACGCCAATAAACGCTAGGTAGCATTGGTTATGCACCCTATCCCAGATCTCTGAGTATGAACAGAAAGATGTGACTCTAGTAGCAAGAAAACAACTGCAAACTGCGATTTTGTTTGGGGGTTGTACCAAACTAGCTACAAATGCTAATGTGTTACATGATGATGTCTCTGAGTTACAAAACAAAATTCTGGACTACAGACAAGGTGTTTTAATGCATTTCAGGACCAGTGTTTTCTGCGTGGGAGACAATGACTCTCTTTGGTGTGGAGTTTGAGGAGCTTTGTCATTTCACAAACCTTCGCACAATAAAGCTAGATCCAACCTAAAAAGCAGAATATGGGCTCTTTAAGATGTCTGGCTGTGAAGCTGCAATTTTAGAGTTTCAGGAAGTCCTATTAATGCTTCCCATAGAACGTGTCACCTGACCCACAGATTCTGGGGTTCGGATCGGCCTCAGTCCAAATAATTATCAGCTGAGTTATATTCTATGTGGTTCTTTGATTAAAAAGGTTGAAGCCTGTGTACATTAAAGGAGGAAAAGTTGTTAAGACCCAAATTACATTATGGCGAGAAACCTCAAACCACCGAGATAGTGTATTCAGTGTTCAGATCCGTCCAATGCGTCAGAATGATGGACAAAACCTGATTTCTGATAGAAGTGGTAGCTTCAACATACACCTACAGGATCATTACTTCAGTAACAGTCAGGATATCATCGACAGGATATTTAACGTGGGAAGATAGAATCATGAAAACAGAGCAAGCGACCTCTGAGTGACTCTGTTGCTCAACAACAGAGTCAAAGTTCAGTAAAGTTGAACCCGACATAAAGGGTTCTGCATTGATTCACTTCACCGCTGAAAACATCCACAGATGGAAGTGATTCCTTTGAAACAAGCTCATTTTATTTGGAAAGTTTGCTTTTATACTGGATGAAACTGTCACTATGTTTACCATGTCCAAACATGGCCGACGCATCTGTGTTATGTCCCAAGTTCAAGTCCTGCTATCAGAGGCCCGGCTTGGCTGAGTTACTGCCACAGAACTGGTGTAGCTGCTGTCAGAAAGTGAGATCCTGAACCAGGATGCAGCAAATCACCTCACAGCTCCAACAGCAGCACAGCGTAGCATCAACTTTCTCCACGGAGCAGGAGAGTTCATACATATCTTGTTTCCAGTAAGGACATATTAATGGTGGTGGTACATCCCCCCCTCCCCTCCGCCCCACCGTCAGCCTTTGTAATTAGGGGAATGTGAGCCGAATTAGTCACGCCACCCTGAGCAGACCGCAGCCTCTCGTTGTTGACGTCGATGAAGAGTGTCGACTTACGTGCCGTCTGCGAGCCCGGCCGCCTCGCTCCGGGGGTTTTCTGCTCTGAGACGAGGTGCAAGATCTGACTTTGTTGTGGTTTCGTTCACGCGCACAAACGCACGCTGCTGGATTACAGGGGAAGCAGGGTTGTAAACAAAAGTCTGGTGGACCTACAAGGAGGTCAGTTATGAGGAAATCTCCCCATGCTGCTGCAGTGTTGGTCTCTTCATCTTAACTCTAGCGTTTTTCCCTTCGTCTGCTATGCTACACTAATTTCTTGAGCAGGAGTGGTAACTGCTGCCTATCAGGTGTCAACATCTGTCTCTTGATACCCATAAACTCTTGCAATTTAGGGGTTGTTTCCTGCAGTGGGGTCCGGTGGGGGACAACCTGAACTGCATTCCTCTTAGAAAGGACAAACACTACTTGGTGCTTCTGGAGTTCAAACAGCGTTAAAGCTGAACTCTTGTAGTCCATCAGCTATCAGATAAACAGATGTGTGATTTTTATAATCATTTTTTCTCAATTATCAGGGAAATTTTCACAAATGCCAAGATTACACAGGATGATTTGGGTACTTGTAGTTAATCCTTCTGAGCTGGTCCAATCAACATACACTTGGTCAGTGGACGCACTCATGTGCACGCAGTAGATAAGACATTTTACGTGCTGCCCATCACCAACACACATAAATAAGCTGGATGCACAGATGAATATGTCGGTGGTTGGTTCACATGGCAAGTATCTGTTGATGGAGTTTCCTTAAGGCGACTAATTTCTGTTTACTTTCAGTCAGACTGAAAACAAGCCGTCAAAATGTGAAATTCAGGGTTGTTTTTTCTGGACAGCTGCAGTGAGTTTGTGCTTTTTGTTCCAGTATGTACTTGTTTGTTTGACTCTTTGTTCCCTTGAACCTTTACAGCAGAGGTGGAGAGTGCAAAGACCCATAGAGACACATTATATTATGTAAATAAACATACTTTTCAACATACAAATGTTGTTTGCATCTAAGCTGTTGGTGCTAAAATGGACTTGATTATTTTTGTTGATGATTAAACAAACAAACCCTATGATCAAACCATAAATGCAGATATTTTGCGATACACACATGTCGCTGTTTTTGATCACTTCTTGACTAAACAAGCAGTTGATGAAATGAGAATCTCAGTAATGAATAAACATAAATTATCCTCCACTGCAGCCCCATCATTTACATCTCTGCACATAAACAAGCACACTCGTGGAGATCGAATCAAACATTTATAACATAATTAGCATGAGTGCACCTCTAATTCTAATATTGCTCACATCGCAGTCTTCAAATTCATGAAAGCACATCATATTTAGGAGGTTGATGCGTATCCATGCGGGCTAGGACCTGCTGGTGAAGCATCTACAGGGCAGGAGCTGCAGCAGTGCCTTTGTTGTGTAAGTGGCATTACCGTTATGTGGTTACGAAACATTTTGTCCCCTCATCTTATGTGACTTCTTGCCATTAAGCGCTACCCTCTCCTGTCATCTGTGGCCTATTTTCTGTCTCTCAACTACAGAAAATTCCCCCACAGCAGCCTCAGTAAGTCAGCGTATCCGACTCAGAGACACCTAATCTCTGCATCTTTAGTAACAAATGAACTTCTCCCTGTGGGTCACTGCTTGGCAAATCACTGGTTAGGTTAAACTGATAAATCTGTCTGCTGTATGGGTTTATCTCTCAGAGGTCCTGATCTGCTCTGAAGGGTCACTGAAAGGAGAAACAGGACTGACAGCAGGTAGCTGTGGGATGTCACAGCTTGTTTCAGGAGTTGGCTCTAATTTCTGGTCTCACAGACTGATGACTTCATCTCTAAGTGCTTCATTAGATGTTGATCCTTCAGATGAGCTCATCCCGTCTTTGTTGGTGCAGGTTTGTTTTTTTGGTGCTGGATTTTACACCTATAACATCAGATTGTTTTGGCCATTTTGAGCTGTGTTTTTTTTTATCTGTTTGATGAATTTAAAGTCCAGCTCTTGTCATTGAGTAAACCCATAGAAACTTCTCTCTATGTGTTAAAATGACACATTTAGAAGTTTTTGTTTTCATACCAATATTCCCTTCCTCTGTTAAAATGATAATAAAAAACAAACAATAAAATCTCAATTGAAAAGCAAAAAACAGAACATATCTACCCATCCATCCATTATCTATACACCACTTAATCCTCACTAGGGTTGCGGGAGGCTGGAGTCTATCCCAGCTTAGAATCACCAATTAACCTCCACATGTTTTTGGACCTCGTGGGAGGAAGCCGGAGAACCCACGCTGCACGGGGAGAACATGCAAACTCCACACAGAAAGATCCCAGGTGTCCTCACGGGGACGCAAACCGGCGACCTTCTGGTGCGAGACAACGATGCTAACCACAGAGCCACCTTGCAGCCCACAAAACAGACCCTAGATTTTTAGGTTCAGTGTACAGAGCAGAGAGGAGTCGTCTCTTGTTGTGCCAGAAATGATGTTTTTCATGTCTGAGAAGAAGCCGAGGAGAGTTTTTCTAGTTTCTTTTGTGATCAGTGTTCCCATCATCCATCCAGCCGTAGCGAAGACTCCAGGAGAACCTTGCTTTTTATTTTTAACTTGAGTTAGAGCTGTGAAGGACTTTGTAACCAAGGCAGTGCTTACTTGGAGTCGCAGCAGCTTAAAAACTTGCTTCCTGCCTCAACTGCAAAGCAACACAATGATCTCAGCAGTATAACGACTTCAGACTAAACAGGGTCAGTCTGAATTTCTCACAAGTCAGAGCCAGTGTGCCTTTAAAAATGACATTTATCAGCTAAAAGGTTTAATATTCCCTGAAATGAGTGGGATTAAAAAGCATGTAGAAGTGCTGAAGCTGTGCAGGACATCTTCAGGTGATGTGCGACTGATTTAAAGCCTTTTGTATTTGTGTGTCTGGAGGTGCAGCTATTTTTAATCTTGAGGTTTGGAGACATCATGTTTATTTTTAGCGGCGAACGCGGTGGCTGCTGTCAGCATGTCTGCTTTAATCACTAGTTTTTGTCTTCGAAAGCAGACTTTCACACACACTTTTCCTTTTCATTCCGTGGCTCTGCTGCGAGTGAATCATCATGTCATGTCATGTCGATATGCAAATGAGCCTAGCCCATCATTATATCATCATGGTGGCGAGGGCTGTAACCACAGCAACAGGGAGGGCAGCCGTTCGCCTGCTGATCCCGGCAGGATCACGTGTTGGTGACCTTTGAAACCCACGGCCTGCCGGCAAACCCAGGCCTTCTCCTTGGTGACATGCAGCTCTGGTGCCACAGGTGTTTTGAATTCTGGGTAGTATCTGGGAGGAGGCCTGGTCTGACATGTTTTAAATGTACACGCTGGATACATTTGAAAAGAATCTAATGACAGATTTGGATTGAGAAAAGCTGAGCCAGTTTTGCTTCCACTCGTGAGGGTGTACTGCCGTTGACTCAGGCATGAAGACGGTGCATAATTGTGGTGGATGTTTTTTTCCCTTCGAAGTGGAGTTTCCTGGTTGTGGTTTGTCACATTGCTCATTAGGTTTCTGTGGCTTTACTCCAGAAGGACTTTGACCCAAGTTAATCCGGCTCTCTTTAGCACTTCTCTTAAATATTCAAATGACAGGAATACTTGTATCAGCTGCTGCCAGGGTTTTACAGCTCTGGACCTTGTACTTCTAACTACTGCGTTCTTATACTGTTGCTGATTTGGAATGGTTTATACGCAGTAAAGCTGCAACTGAATGTAAATATTAATGAGTAGTCGAATTAGCACACGAGAAAGGGTTAGTCCTTTTTTGAATGGCATTTATCAATGCTTTTAAAAAAAAAAAATCACAGTGGATCAGATGACTACAGTCGTCCTCAAATGTATTCCTACCCTTACATTAAAGAAAAGGCAAAATTCACAATAGTCACTGAAATAACGAGAAACTGAAAAAAGTAATAATAAACAAAAATTTGCTAAATTATAATTTAGTGAAATAAGGCATTGCTTTTGAATTGTGGTTGAAAAGAGTAATTAAAAAAAAACAAAAAACAAAACTGTCCCGGGCAAATCAGAGCACTTTGCTGATGAGCAGTGGACCAAAATCCAAACACCTGTCAACAGGTGCAGAAGTCTGATGGAGAGTTACAGAAAACACTTATAAATATTAGTTTACGGGTCCCATCATGCTTGTTTGTCTTTTTTATTTTATTTTTTTTTTTTTATACTTCTGTTGAACCACAATTCAAAAGCAGTGTCATGATTTTCATTCCATTTTTATTTATTATTACTTTTGTCAATTTCAACCTTTTTCTGTGACATCTGTTTTTTCCTTCTTTAATGGAGGGTATGAATACATTTGAGGACGACTGTATATGTAGTGTGTGTGTTGTGTTTGCAGCTCAGCTCATTTTTAGCCTGCTGTTTTTGCCAGGTGCTGAAAATCACCTGTGAGTCAGATTTGGCGATAGAGCTGAAACAGTTCTCTCAATAAAATGTTTAATTTTAGTCCACAATAATTATTAATAATCATTTTCAATCATTTTATATTATTGTAAATGTTTACAAAGAATGCACAAGTCTATAAATGTACTCATAAGTAAAAATACGTGTGAGATAATAGTAATGATCTCACCTTGATATAGATTATTTAAATTAAAATATGGAGGTATGTTATCAAGCAATAGTCGATTAATCAATAACACCAATTGAACCCAGTGAATATCATTCCATATATAGTGTTGAACATGGTCATGTGACATAACCCCACCTACACTTCAAAACTATTCTCCCGCTACCAACGTGCGGCACCTCCGAATATTCAGGATATTCGTCATTAATTGGGACGGAATCAAGATCAGAAATTGCTATTCGGACCAGCCCTACCACAGTGATGCTGTTGTAACATACTTCAGGTCATCTGAGAGGCTCCAGCTCAGGCTGCTTCTCATTAAGCGCCACAGGAGACGTTCTCATGGTGGCACTGTATAGCTAAACTCCCACAATGCTCTCTGCTTGTCAACATGGACCTGCTTGTAGTCCGAGTGACGCCTCCTCAGGTCACTACAGTGGTGAACAGTAAGAGGAAACGGGTGCTCCAGCTAATCTACCATAGATTAGCAGTGGATGAAGGATAAAGCGGTGTATAGATAATGGAGGGATGGATCCCTGCTTGGGGTTTGTTCATGCAACCAGAGTTAGTGTTTTCATGATTTGGTTTCATGCTAGTTCATATCTAATGCATTAAAGTGAAGTATCAAACATTCTGTTGATCTTTTTTTTTATCACCAGTCTAACTATAAGTGTGTTTAAAATAGCTGTATTATATTCAATTCATCATGAATTTCACTTCTACTGATCCCATCTTGGGCTGCAAGGTGGATCGGTGGTTAGCACCGTTGCCTCACAGCAAGAAGGTCACTGGTTCGCAGCCCAGTGGGGGCACCGGGATCTTTCTGTGTGGAGTTTGCATGTTCTACCCATGCAGCGTGGGTTCTCTCCAGGTTCTCCGGCATCCTCCCACACAGTCCAAAAACATGTTGAGGTTAATTGGTGATTCTAAATTGACTGTAGGTGTGAATGTGAGTGTGCTTGGTTGTCTGTCTCTAAGTGTAGCCCTGTGATAGACTGGTGACCTGTCCAGGGTGTCTCCTGCCTTCACCCTGAGTCAGCTGGGATAGACTCCAGCCCCCCGTGACCCTAGTGAGGATTAAGTGGTGTGTAGATAATAGATGGATGGATGGATGATCCCCATCTTTACCTGCGTTGGGCTTTAAAAGGTTTTTCACCTGACAATTGTGTGCAGATCCAGACAGCAGGGCTGCACCACCCGAGGCAGTAACTGGAACTGTTTTGGTTGCTATAAAGGGAGTTGAACCAAAAACAGAGGTGATGTCTTCAGGTTTCTCAAAGCTCTTCAGGCCAAAACAAAAACTGACATTTAGTTCAGTATCATAGAAACTGAAGAAAACCATTAAATGTTCTTTTTTGACAAAACCGTGGCAGCAAGAGTGCCAGCTAAAAAAACGTGGAGTACTATAAATCTCAAAAACTAAAACCTGTAAAATAACAGCTGTTATGAATGCAGTAAAAATTGAATTTTCCGGTCACATGTTGTTAAAGACTGAATTATTATTTATGGAAATACAGATTTTCTTTTGAGCACATTATGTACAATTATGTCTTTTTTTTTTTTTTTAAAGTTAACATGCAAATGAACACTTTCTTTGACATGATTTAAGATCTTAGCTTTTACAAAACAAGTAAAAGCTACGTTTTTTTTAAAAACCACTTTTTTCTGCCAAGTGATGGCAAATATATGTAAAAACAACTTATTAGTTGATTTAAATACAGTAAAAATTGTGTCTTTCTAGGATCAAATATATAATAACTAATTACTATTTTCAAAAATGCAGACTTTTGATGTGGATGTTATTCACAGTTGTGGCCTGTTTTTTGATTTCATTTTTTTTTGTTAACACGTAAATTACATTTTCTGTGATTTTACTCGTTATTATCTGTAATGTAACAAAACAGGAAAAATAACTGTGAAAAACTTCTAAAAATATATATGATTATGAAAAATAAAAACAGTCACAGGCCGCTTCAAAAACTTTTTATTTTTATTTTAAACAATGCGGCTTAATTTTCTTTCACCCTACTGATGAGTTAATCCACCCGTAGTATCAACTCAGGACTCTGTTCTGCAGCAAAGTCACTTCACATGTTTTGTGTTGTGACACTTTGCGAGTTCAGTGTGATTTGCTGGTTTGGAGCCTCAGTAGGCAGCATCACACGCCTCGTGGGTGTGAAAAGCTGAAGGTATTTCACACCTGTAAACTGGTGGTTTCATTGGAACTGCTGATCTCTGAGCTGTCACACACACAAAGCAGCCGTCTTTATTCCTCAGATGGCTCACTTTTGTTCCCTGCTTGTTATATTTAGCAGTTCCTGGTGCACAGCCAGCTCTCCGCTGGACCTCCACACTCGGTTGCTATGAGATCTGTTATGCAACTGCATGTCATCCACACTGGACACAGGAGGAACCGGCATTCAGGTTGATTTTCTGTTTTCTGAGTATGTGTGGTTATTTCCCAGGATGCTCTTGGTTGAATCAGCCAATGCAGCTCTTTTGATCCTCCTCGTCTGTGTGTGTGGAGGAGACGCCAAGCCGGACACTTCCTCTCTTTATTTTTGGGGGTGTCTGCATAATGTCCCAGTCTGTCAGCCCTGCTTTATAATCTACAGCGAGGAAGTGACCACATAGAAGGCAGATTACCAGGATCATGAGAAAGTCACAGAGGAGTTTCAGCTGGACAGATAAACTTTTAACTTTTAAAACTCAAGAGTGACTTCGACTGTTTTTCCCGTTGAAGTGATTCCTGATCAGACAATCGTATCAGCCACGGATTAATCTCACCAGAAAGTCACGCTGTGTCTCAGCGCTGAGCAAATAATCGATTTCATTTGAAACAATGCAATTGACATATGGGGAAGGCTGCAATTTAGGAACATTATACAGCATTTAAACTGTTGTTACAGTGATTTTATGAATTTGTGTGATCGCTTTTTGATGCTATTTAATGTGGTAAAGCTTCATCACATGTTTTAACTCTGTTACACAGTGCATACCTAAAAATAAGTATATACCACATCAAATCACAGCATTTGTCAGTAAAATTGCAAATTAGATATTCTCTGTTTTTTCTCAACCCGCCTGTGACTGCTGTTTTTGTTCTTAAATGAGTCATCAGTCCAATAAAAACCCCAAACCATGATCAGCTTTGGTTTAATGAAGGTGACCTGATCTCAGCAAACCAGAATGAACTGAATAAATGCAGTATTTACTGGTATCCAAATAGAATCCAGTTGGATTTAATTCACTTTCATACACTCGTGTTTACACTTGTTGCCAATATGCTGCCACTCCGACTGTAATCTGTCTTGATTTCCATGGAGTAATTCCAAATCAGGGTCGGCTTTAGTCCAGCACGGCCATGAAAGCATTAAAGAGAAGTGGATACAACATGGAGTCTCAATCAATTGAGTTAAAGCTGCACGGTGGAGCGTACAGGGATGAGCGATCTGGTGATCTGATGTTGAGAACGATCTTGTTTTGGCTAATGATCGGCTTTTCAGAGGAATCAAATGGATCATGTCAGCATTTCGAAAATTAATCCAAAGCTAACTAGCGAGCCCCGGCCTGTCCCATCTGTAAGGTTTCCCTTGATGGGATTCAGCTGCCTCTAGCGTGAGTCTCTGGACTGCAGATGGTAGCAGTTGGCAGCTCTGTTGGCTTCTCCATCAGGTGAAGAGCTGGTTCATGTGCCTCTACGTGACGCTCACCGAGGTTACAGAGCAGGACAAGGATGCCATTAAGTCTGCCAGTGATAAGGTAGTCAGCTTCTGTCACCAGCAAAGCAGCGGAGAAAAATCATCAGAAAATACCATGCCATGATTTGTGAACTGGGCCTTTAGCTAGGAGTGAAAGTGACTGGCTCTGTATACAGACAGCAACATGTACAGCTAATAATATAATCACATGAGTTCAGCTTCTGCAGGGAGAACTGATGATGGATTAACCCTAAAGCTTGTGATGTGATCTTTTGGACAGATCGTCCACTCCAAATGAGGGACATGTTTATTCAGTTCAGTCTGTCTATGTCTAAAATCTGACCTTTGTGTCACAACTTGACCTCCACGCTGCAGATTGTCGGGGATTATCTGAGGCAGGGAGCCGTGAGAGGAACCAGGACTCACCTCCTCACAGTGCTCCGACAGAGTCATCAGCACGCTGACTCTCTATGTAATGTACAACTTTTCAGCTGCTTGTGACACATTTTTTATTGGTGTTAGACTTCGACTTGGAGAGGATGACTCTTGTCAATGTTTAAACTGGATTACGGGGAATTTGTAAAAGATCAGCACTTCAGAAAGTCCACACATCTGCTGAGATCATCAAGACGAAGCGCTGGTCCGATCGCACAAGGAATGTGGTCTATCAGGCTGACATCAAGGTTTTGGTGGATAATATCTGACAATTCAAAAATCGTACGAAAAGATCCTTCACATGTAGTTACTACAGAGATGTTGGGGGCATTTTTAGTGAGGAAGGAGTTTTTACTGCTGAACAGTAAACTTTGGTACGACAGTAAGAGTTTAATAGGGGAGTCTGACTCTTCCTCGCAGACACATATATAGATGCACATTCCACAGTACAAGACAAGAACGTCACCAGACTGTGATCCGATGGAAACAAGAATAGCATCAGAAATAATAATTATCTCCTATGCGTTTGTTTCTAGCTGTGCGTCTGGACTGGTATTGGTATCGTTGTGAGGACCGATGTCAGTTTTAAACCATTGTCGTGAGGACATTTGTGCACTATGTGGACCACTTCAAAGGACTTTAAAGGTTCTGACAGGGTTGGTTGGCAAAGGTTTGGGTTCAGGAAAGAATTAAAGTCTAGGAATACAAATGTGTGTGTCTGTGTGCTGGGAGGGTCAGATTGATTTCAGTGAAAGGAATCACCTGCTAATCCGCGGATCCTCGAACACACCCTGTTCGGACCAGTGTTTGTTGTGGGTGTGGCAGCTGCCGGTGAATCACTTCAAAGAATGCTGTGTAAAAGCCATTAAAAGAGCACTGACACACAACAGGGAGGCTTTCAGAGACACAGTGTCATCATTGTCAGTTTGATGACTTTGTTTATGAGAGACAATTAGATCAGAGGTTTTTTTTGTTTGAGAAGCTGCAGCAGAACTGATTCAAACAGCTGAAGGTGGAATGACAAAGTGTGTGTGTTTGACTCTGGTGCAGCTATGATTATATATCCCAAAGCATTCATGTGTGCCTTCTTTCATTCACTGGCTGATGTGCAGCAGCAGGAAGTCAGCGTTGGAAACAAACTGTGTTGTAGATGTGTTAGTCAGCCTGTCCTCTGCTTGTACCTTCTTGCCTTCATTCTCAGCTGTCTTTCCAATGAATGTAATGATCCCAGATATCTGGTCGTGTGGACCAGTAACAACATGTACAATATTTTCCCAAGCACCCAAATGAGTTCACAATAGTGGAAGAAACTGATGACTCTGCATGCTGTAAATATTTTGCATTGTACATCTTTTTACAAAACAGAAGTTTTCATGTAACTGATCTTGCACATTAACTCAAGAGAGATGCTTCACTGTGCTGAATGTATCTCCTCTGTACACTGTTTCTGAGCCATGCTGCGTTTATTTTATTGGTCAAGTGTGTTGTGTTTTCCTCTTAGTCCCACTAAATTGTTTCCATGCTTGTCTTCTATCTGCTCTGTGTAAACACTGCCTGCAGTTCAACCGAATAGTGTCTTTTTCTCACCTGTGTCTAAACTGAGGCCACGTTTACACATTTACAAAAATATGGTTGTACGTTTTCAAAAATAACATTGTTCACACCAGATGGTTGTCAAAAAAATCTTTGTTTACACAAACCTGCATAAACCTGTTGTTAAGAGCTGCTATGAGCTGCCAACCCTATAGGGGGCAGTGTAATGAGAAGCATAAAGCCAAGCTAGCCAATCAGAATCCTGGAAAGAACACAACGAATGACACAAGGGTCGTTTGTTTGGACCGACAGAGAAGTGGAGCTACTCCTGAATGTGGTGTTAGAGTACAAAACAAGGAAAATACTTGAAAATCTTGACTTTCTATCACAGCAGCCAAACTGTAAACATGAGTCGCACACATATGACGCTGATGACGCTTTTGTCGCATACTGTGATGTCAAAACTCCGTCTCTTCCGTCTACATGCAAACGTAAAGACAGAGTTTTTCCAAATCTCCACTGTGGCCGGAGTTTTCAGATGTGATCGTTTTCAGTGGCTTGTAGCTTTGTTTACATGTAAACCAAAGGTCCAAATGCATTGCAATATCACCGTTTTTGTTTTGTGTAAACGGGGTCTTAGTCTGTCAGGGTTTCTTAGTTGCATCAAAGAGTTCAGATGTTTTTATTTATTTATTTTTTTACAGGATCTGGTGCAAACTTTATGTTTTTAGCACTGTTTTAAATAAGACATGTAGAATAAAGTGATTTTGATGAAATATCACAATTTTAAGGTTAGAATGTCACAGGTGATTCATTTAGGGGCCGTCAGAAATCAGATTCTTTCTATTTTGACAGGTTGTGGTTCTGAGAAATTGTGTAACTTTCTTTAAAAAAAAAAAAAGACAAAATGCTTTTTAAAGCTGCTGGTGTGTTTTTGGATTCAGATGGTTAATTATTAAACCTGAAGAGGTAATGATAAGTTTACCGATTTAATAGAAGATTAGAAGACTAAACTTTTGATGTGCTGGTCCTAAAAGCCCTGTGCAGTTGTTAAAGAAGCTCGTTAGCAGAAAGCAGCATCATTATAATCATTTGTGTGAAGATAACCAGTTGTAGGTCATCAGCTGTACAAAGTTCACGAGCGCTGCGTGAGGGAGAGACGAGACGCCTCAGACAGAAACAAGCATCATTTTCTGCACAATTAGAGGGTAAATGATAAAACCAACCGGCCCGAGTGTGTCGGCTGCCGTTAATTATCTCCCAGTGAGGCAGATAATGACAAGACAAGCTGAAAAAGTCGGATATCGGATGAGGCGTCTTTGCTTCACATCAGGGAGTAAATGATGCGTGGTGATGAATTTACTGATCAACAGATATGTGGGAACGTGAACACAATCATGCGTTCATGGCTCTTCATGACATACTGTCAAAATGTGTGTTGACGCCACTGTTAATTTGCAACATACTGTTATGTTTTTTAAGGTAAATTTTCATATTTTTTGTGAATACTTTTAACACTAGTAATTAGGGATGCACGATATATTGGTAACCACATCAGTATCGGCCGATATTAGTGTTTTTTCCGATATATCAGTATCAGTAACGAAGAAATTTACAGATGATTGTCTAACATTAGTGCCTTCATTTCTACATTTGATATTGCTGCTATTTCACAGATGTTTGTGCTTAAATGTTCCTGGATTTGAACGTTGAATATGTTAAAATATGTTAAAATATGTTTTACGTTATGTAATAAAGAAGATTATGTGGTGTAATTTGGGCTTCTTTTGAATAGCTTTCACGTTCTCACAGTGTTTATTTAAACTCATTTTTCAGTGTGAACAATAATTGAATATTGACATCGGTAATATCGGTTATCGGCGATATCAGAAATCTTAATATCAGATATCGGTATCGGCCAGAAATTTTAACATCGTGCATCACTGCTAGTAATGATAATAAATTATAAAATTAGAACTGACAACAAAACAAACGATTGGACAATTTTATAGTACTGCTCCTACTAATGATGACAACCTAATTAATAATTACAATAACTATTTTGGCTTGTCTATAAAGTATTCTCCCCAATAATGAGGAGATTTGCCAGAAGTGTTTTTTAGTCTCATGCTTATCAGAAAACTGATAAAGGCGACTATGTCATCTAAGTTTGTTAGTACTGGTAATGAATTTAGATGATGTTTATTACTTGTAGAAATAAATCAAGATATTTATTTGTAGCAGTAACAAATTAAGATGATGTTTATTATTAATAGTCATACATTTAGATGATCTATTCAGCCTCCAGTCAAGTCAAATCAAATCAGTCTTGGACAATTAGATTTTACTGTTGTATTCATAATTAAAAGGCCTAGATTGCTAATAAAATACCAGACAGACAAAAACATGCTTTAGATCATTTGTTCCATTTGTTTGCAGTGACATGAAAGCAGCAAAGTCTCTCATGTGAGGAGCTGGAACGAGGGAATGAAAAATGACTTTGAGGATTAATTGACTGCTCGTTAAATAAGCATCGATTCTGGCAGCTACAGTGATGAGCTGCTAATCATCTGAGCTTTTTGTTTTTTATCCCCCGTACTTCCAGCAGCTGCGGTGGATGTTAGAGAGAGATCGGAAAGACAGAGGTTAACTCGTGCAGTTGTGTTTGAGCCTCTGCTCACTGTGGCTCTGTTATTGTCCATCTGCCCTCGGGGGGGTTGTCTCTGAACACATCACGGTCTCTCTGTTCGCCACGTGACCCGACTGAACCGCCGTGACAGTGAGCTCTCAGTGAGCGACGACACGCAGCCAACAATCAGCTGCTTGTCGGCAGAGGAGTGGGTCGACACATAACTGCGGGCCGATTCACGCGGCACTTCCTCTGCTGCCGTGAAATGTGTCGTCCTCTCAGAGCTCACAAAGCAGCAGCTGCTGCAGCTCGGACATCCAGGCCGAGCAGTTTGTCTCCGTCGCTGCCCTTTGTGTGCACATCTCGACCACAGCACAGTTGCCTTGAGGGTGTTTCTGGATTTGTTTGTGAGGTGACGGTTTGCTGTGAACACGCAGCCGCCTTGCACAGGGATGTTATGTGCAGATATTTCCAGCAGCAGCGAAGTGTGATGTCTCAGAAACATCAGGAACAACAGAGCTGTTTTTCAGTGACCTTTAAAGGGGCAGTCTGCTGATTTTACATCATAGAAACGAGCAGAAACAGTTGCATGTTTTATTAATTAGTTGTGTTAAATCTGTTATAATTATGATGAGCTTAGGTGTGGAGCAGTAGTGAAAAGTAACTGAGCATTTTTATGAGTATTTGCATTTCCTGCTTATTCTTTTCTTGTACTACATTTCACAGAGATGAGTTCATTTTATTCCTCTGCAGTAACAGCTGTGGTCACTTTCAAGTATAAAACATAATCTGCCTATAAAATCGGACACGTTGCTAACGGTTGTTCCAGAGCTTTCCAACTCTTTTGACTCGACTTAGCTGTTCTGAGGTGGTTTTATTCAGTCTAGTCTCACCTCAAAATGTGAAAAAACTACATGGCCCCTCAGGCCAAAACACTAGTTTCTCCAAAGAGGCTGTGACATTATGAAATGCAGGAAACAACTGTAGCTCTGTGGTATTTGCATGGATGTGTTTTAAGCCAAGCCATGACCGTACAAATTGTTTTTATGGTGTAAACAAAAGCAGAAACAGTCACTGAAACAACTGAAGACAACAGCGACTGAAAATGAAAACAAACAGTGAGTGAAAACGCCACAAAACAATGGCCCCACCAGAGTTTCCAGGGTTAAACCCATTTGCATAATGACACTGCCATGTACAGTCAGAGCCAGCAGGGTCCCAAGAAACAGTTTTTGCAGTCCCTCACTTTGGAATTTTAATGTGTTGATGCAAATGTCATCATCCACGCGAGTCCATGTGGACCCGTCTGAGGACATCTGTGACCATGTGGACACAAATGGTGCTTGAAACAAGTGTTCGTTATGAGAAGAGACTGTACCAGGACATTTGTGGCCATCATCAAATATGGTGGGAGGTTCTACATTCTCAGTTCCTGTGTTGCGTATGTCACAATTCTGCAAATATTTTATTACATCTTTTCATGGGACAACACTGAAGAAATGACGCTTTACTACAACGTAAAGTAGTCACTGTACAGCTTGTATAACAGTGTAAAAAAACTCAACACACAGCCATTCATGTCTAAACCGATGGCAACAAAAGTGAAAATGTCCAAATTGAGCCCAATTAGTCATTTTCCCTACAAGGTGCTACAAGGTCCCAGGTGTGAATGGGGAGCAGGTGTGTTACATTTGGTGTTATGGCTCTCCCACACTCTCATACTGGTCACTGATCAATGAAATATTTGCAGAAATGTGACATACTGTATGTCCGCCCAGTGGGCTCGACACACCTCAGGAGTAATCACACTGGCTCGGTGCTGCAGCCCAATCTGTGCAAAAAGTGCAGTCTTTCAGAGACATCCATTGGAGCCCCAGGTGTTTTCCTGTGTTCGATATGTGGGTCAATGCAGCCGTCTGCCCATCAGCGTAACAGACCGATGCGTAGGCTGTTGTACTGTGAACAGAGCTGCGTCCGCTGTCTTCTCTCAAAGTCATCAACTGGCAAAAAGACTTTGTTTGGCCTTCGTGGTGTCTGCTGCATCCCAGGTGTTCTGTCCAACCAGCTCTGATAGTCTTTAATGTGGCAAAATGAACTGGAAATAAAAAAATACCGCAAAGCAAATCCTCCACAGACAACAAGCTGCATCCCAGAAATGCCCTGTACAGTGTGACTCAGGCCTCATAATGAGGCAGAACTCTCAGCGACGGACTCGGCTGAGAGGGGCAGTCACACATTGTTCACATCGTGGGAAAACCTACATGAACTGATCACATTCACACTTGTTTGGCTTCAAAGCAGCTGCTGACTGGAAAGTTGAGTTTTGACAATCTTTCTTTATGCCCCAGTGATTCAGATACGCTGACTGGCGCTGTTAAAGTCCCCTCAGCCCAGAATTTGTTCCACTTCTCAGAGGATGTAGGCCTTTCATTTTAGCCACAGAAAAACTGTCCAAGATCTTTATTTTTTGAGGTGAAGTGAGATGTTTGCACTACAGTCTTTACTGCTGTCTTTACACTGTAATTTCCCCACTGTGGGATTAATAAAGGCTTATCTTATCTTAGTGTTCTGTCACAGCCCTGCCATAAAAAGCTCTTATATTTGGTAAATCTGCCTTCTGTCAGAAATGTTGTTATCATGTCTTGCATCACCGTGTTTCTCAGCCCATTGAAACATAAAGCAACTGCGTGTTTAACATCGTCACATCTTTTACTGCTTTTATTCAGTATCAGGTTTCACCGCAGAGCAAACAACCGGCAGCTATTCAACATGTCTGAATGTGTAAACTTTGAGAGACGGTCAGCTTGAAACAAATAATTAACCTCTTTTGTCGTTAAAGTCAAAGGGTTGTGAGAGAAAGGTGTGTCTGGCTCTTTATTGTAGAAGACAGAAAAAAAGAGGTGGCTGCAAAGTTAACATCAGGTGTGTTCTGATTCCTGCTAGAATCCAATTCAGTGACTCAGTTCAGTTTGTAGTTGTGCAGCAAAGTTCCTGAACATGGAAACAGCAGTTTAACAGAATCGTTGTAACTCACTGTCAACTTGTTAGCTTTTTTTTTGCACATTTTCACTTTTTGCCATATACACAACGAACAAGATGTGTTTATAAACTTAAGAAAATATCCCCTGTCACATGAGCTCTGTGCAGATGTTCACGTCCAGGGTGCATGCATGCTGTTTTATACTCTGAACCCCAAAATCTGCTGGGGGTTTTAAAGAGATGTTATCTTTAAAATATCCATTAAAATTACACCATTTGTGAGAGTAAGTAACCGTAAAAGCAGAAAGAATCGTCAGAGTTTCAACCTTGACTTAATCATGTGTTTCCTTCTGGAAAATTGCCCAAAAATGAAGATTAAATTTATAATACGAGGTGTGTCAGAAAAGTTTCAGGACTGGTGTCACAAAAGATGTATTTCAAATCCAAGCTACAAGCTACAAGTTTTCCTCTTCAAAGTAATCCCGCTGGAGTCTAACACACTTCTCCAGCCTTCTCTGCCACACCGCCATGCACCCCTGGAAGGATTCTTCTGGGATCCTCCACAGCTCCGTCATCACAGCCATCCTGACTGGATCAGGACTCACCCCACCTCCCAGGTGGGGTGAGTAGGGAGGTTGCTCCAGCACGGTGATGTTCTTCTCAGCCAGGAACTGTGGGATGATCAGGACATTGTGAGCAGGTTGTCATGGTGAAGCAGCCACAACTTGTCCTGCCACAACTCTCACCTCTTCACTGAACGAAGCAAACGCCGCAGGATCTCTTTGTAGACGTGCTGGTTGATCGTCTGAAGGGGAAAACTCATAGTTTGTAGTTCGGGTTTGAAATCTATCTTTTGTGACACCAGTCCTGGAACTTTTCTGACACACCTCGTATACCATCAAAATCTATTTATTGTACATGTCTCAGATAAAAACAAGGTTTTTCCTCTAACCAGATTTGGTAAAAAGTAAAAAAAAAACTGTGCTCCTGGTTGCAAGAAACCAGCACTGATTCAGCAACGACTGCAAAAAAAATTCAGACTTTTAGCTGATGCAGGCTGTGTCTGCTTAGAGCAGATAGGAGACAAGTATGGAAACAAATGGAAAATGTGAACAGTGAAATGTGCACAGTAATACCACTTCTTTCCAGTATTGCAAGCAGCTGTGGACATACAAGAAAAATGTTGTGCATGTTGATTCCAGGTTTTGCTCAATTTGACTCATTGTAAAGTAAAAATAAATCAGCAGTGAGGAAAAATGAAAAAGAAGCAAAAAAGAACCAGCCAGAAACTTCTTCTGAGGGTTAAAGCAGAAGGATAACAGCAGCTTAAAGGTGTGAGCGGATGGCCTCTGAAATTTAAATGGTCCTAATCCCAAGTATGATAAAGCCACAGTGTACAAATGCTTAAGAGAATTTAAATGTGCTTCATCCTTTCACTAAAGCAAAGAGAACTTATTCAGACACTTTATTTCTCTCTTGTGTTCACTCGCTGCTGCTCACTGACACTCCCATTAGCATAATGGACCAGCCTGACGCACACTCTGGTGGCTGCACTGGGAATCCTCATCAGATAGTCAGCTCGGTTTGCATCTTTAATTTTTCACCTGACTGAGGATGTTAATGGAAATAATGTTCCAGAGGATGCTGACAGCTGGATACAAGTCGGCCGTTGCAGCTGAAACTGCTTGCAGGATTTTCATATTTAGGGCAACGGCTGGAAATAGATTGCACCCTTTTAGTTGAAGGCTTTGGTTAAAAAAAAAAAAACACATTAATGTGATGGTGAGTGCTGCAGTCGAGGCTCAGCTCTGCCGTCAGCTGACTTTGTGGTTTTCTGAATTAGCGGCTTCAGACAGGAGGGATCAGTCGCCCCTGCAGCTGGAGGTTTTCAGTTTGTCGGTGAGACCAGAAATTATTGGGTGAGACACTCAGGGCTCTAAATTTAGCCACAGCATCAGTCTAATGGTAAGTTTAGTGTGGAGTAAGGTAGGCGGAAGTTTAAACTACGCTGTTAGAAAAGTAAAGCTGATAAATAACAGCTGTGGCCAGCTACAGATGTGACACATGTTACATCTGCTACACACCTGCACATTGGGCCAGTGAAACACCTTCAACAGTTATATCATGTTGCTAGAGCTGAAACTCACTCGTTTTTGAGCAAGAATGCAGAATATTTGGATGATCCAGCTTCTTAAACGTGCAGATGTATGATTGTTCTACGTCGTGTGCCACTGTAAACAACATATATTCTGGGTTTGGACTCCTGGTTGACAAAAAAAGATTTTTAGAGGCGTCACCCTGGACTCTGTGAAACCATGACAGATGTTTTTTTTGTTATTTTCATACATTTTATTAAGAAAATAATCGTCACAAAGTTAACAATCCCAAGTTGTAACCCCCTCGTGCCACATTTTACATTTTTGTCCTTTATATATCTTCCTTTTGTCTTGTTGTTCGGTTATTTAAGTTATTTGTTGCACAAAAGCTTTTTTTTGCCTCAAGAACAGCCCACCCTGCATTTCACTGCACGTGTTATATTTACTTATAACAAATTGAAGTACTCAGTTTGAATAATTTACGGTTAATCACATTAGGATGTGCAATTATGTGAATCCTGGAGCAGAAACTAATTAGTCAATTTGTCAATTATCAGGAAATTCCCTGACAAGAGCGAGGATAATCAGCCAAATATTTATTCACTTATTAAGCAAACCTGCTAAATATTCTCAGGTTCCAGTTTCTGAAATTTAGGGATTTCATTTTTTTCTTTTTCATATTAGTAATCAACACCTATTAGGCTGATTTTTGCTGACCAAGTGTTCTTGAATTACGACTGGACTACACAAGACAATAAAGACAAAATTATTATTGTAGTGATGATCGTCTTCTTGTTTAATGAATTGTTTTTTGTCTGTAAAGCTGTGCTCTCGTGAATTATAATTATTTCACAAAGTGATTTTCTCGAGTGACTTTCTTTTTTCAAACATCAGTCTAAAAATTCAAATGTTCAGTTTCAGATAATGTGATGCTGCTAAAAGCAGTAAATCTTCCTGTTGAGGAGCATAGAACCTTCAAATATTGGGAATATGTACTTCATTGATTTATCGATTACCAAAATACTAACTACAGTGGTAATGTCATAGTTATTACCATAGTAGATTATTTGTTTGGCAATCAACTCATTCACAAATCGCTGTGCTATTTGTGAGTATTATAAATGCATCAGGTTCAAGGCTGCAGCTATGAACAGTTTTTTCCCACCTTCACTACCTGCAAGTGGTTTTATTATTTTTTTGTTTTATTGTGACTCTCAGTTGAAAAATCAGATCTTTCAGGTTGCAGGAAGGTAACACAGCGTTCAGCGTTGAACATCGTTAAGTCGAATAACCCACATAAATACTTTGTCTTTCAACCAAGCAGCTTTTATTGGTGTTGCTCAGCACAGTTTAATGACGTGACGCCCCGACGAGCTGCTAGAAGATGTTCAGTGTGTGTCAGTGTGTATATGTGTGTGTTTGTACCGGCAGGTTTGGTCTTGTCTTTTTAAAACTCACAGTGCTGCAGTGAGACTGTACCAACCCACTGTGTGTTTGATTGTTTTAGGTTGTGGAAGTAATTTATGATGATAAATTATAGTGCTAATTAGAGGCTGAGGTTTAAAGCCAAAGTGCCTTGAGCAGCAGCAGCAGCAGCAAAAAAAAAAGTCAAGTAGATGACAAACATCCCACTTGTGGATCTGTACCTACACAAGCCATAAAATCCTCCCCAAACAAAGAGCCAGGAGTGGAAAGTAACTAAATACATGTACTCAAGTACTGTGCTGAAGAACAATTCTCAGATACTTTTACTTATTTCTAATACTTTAACTCCACTCTTACTCGCAGAGCTCTTTTGATAATTACTTGATTTACCTACAAACAAATCCAAATGTTGGCTTTGTCCTTTCAAAATAACTCTTAAAAACTGTTGCATGAACTCATTTTCATATTCAGATTAAACACAACCGTTTGCTTTCTGGTTCTCCCAACAGTTGGCAGCGCGCACACACTCACGCTCCACACACCCCGGTGATAAAGCAATATTTAACTTGCTGCCTGGCACTGAGCAGTGAGCGGATTGATTTGGCAGCTCAGTGCCTTCCTCCTCAAATGGTCCCTTTTATATCACAAAGAAATGCAGTCTAATGCTCTGTAGCACCGGGGGGAGTTTCACAGTCCTGACAATGAGCCACCAGCAACCTTTGATCTACTTTTAGTCATTTTTACCTTCAGGCCTCTGACGTCCTTGAAACAGGTTGGAACTGCGCAGTGTTCAGGCATTTTTCTAGTGTTTACACAGCAATCAATCCATCCAGGTGAAAAACTCACATTTCTGCTCTTAAGGTGGTTTATGTAAACTTGGCCGTCACTAGAACGGTCATATCATAGTTGTAATGTGCAGATTATGAAGAACATAATCTCAATGACAGATTGTGCTCATCAAGCTTTTATGCACTTATCTGGCAGTATTTAAGCACAAACATATGGACAGTTTTTATCTATTTTTTGCTGTAATGGGGAAGAATTTGCATGTGGCTGGTTGAGTCCTGTAACTTCTGCTCTGTTGCTGAATCTCCAGTTAAACTCTCTGCCAGCCTCCTTCTACAAGCAATGAGATCCTATGTAAGCACACTGACCCAACACTTTGGGTTGTTTCACTTGAGACATTTTTATATTTTCTTCCAAACTTTTCTTCTGTGGTTTGAACTCAGAAAATACTTTTTTCAGTTTTGAGTGTCGAATTGCAAATTAACATTACCTGAAGATTGGTTTCCCTCAAAATTTTAATTCTGCTGCGTCAAAATCCAATCAAAGTCACAGTTTGCACTCCCAGCGTCGCCTCGGTTTTACCTCACTGCATCATTTCGTCGATTTATACACTCACACCTTTTAAATGCCTTTGTTTCTCAGGTTTGTCCTTAAAGTACCAAATGAAGACCTTCTTATAACTTTTGAACATTCAGCTGATGCTACTATCAGAGACTGAATCCAACAACAACTTTATTCCTCCAGCTGATAATTTTCTCACGTACAAGACTCTCAGTCATCCAGGTCGTGGTTATTCTTGTAGTTTAATCGTAGCAACTGGACTTGCTTGAGTTCCTTGAAGATGTTCCACCTCTCATCCAAGAGGCTTCATCAGTTCTGACTGACTAGTTGGGAGTTCCAGATACTTATATCCTTAAGGAGCCATTAACACCAGAGAGAAACTCAAGCAAGTCCAGCTGCTACAATTGAACTATGAGAATAACCACGACCTGGATGACCGAGAATCTTCACAGACATGTTGCTACACACTCATGGAAGAACGCCATTTGACTGGTGCGGGAGTATGAAAGAACTTCCCGAAAACTTGTCGACTACAGAATTCATCTGCGCTTCAACCTGAGACTCAAGTGTTCATGTGTTAACTCAAGTGTTAAAGTCTTCAAGAAACTCAAGAAACCAGAAGCTGCTTTTGTAGTTCTGGAAGATGTTTCATCTCTCATCAAAAGACTTCCTCAGTTCTGACTGCTGGGAAATCTCAGGTATTCATTCTCAGCCTCCAATCTCATAACTCCTGGCCTTTAATGACCCAAGATCCCTCAACAATGGTGGTTAAACTTTGTGTGAAGGATCTCAGGACTGTGTTATAAGTAGCTGATAAGTGGTGTTGAAGTTTTCTGTTTAAATCTGACTGTTGTGTTTTCATATAGATGGCTTCTTTAACTCTTTACTCAGACCATCCGTCCGTTCAGTCCAGAAAGTGAACATTTCTGTCCTCATAGGAGCGTCCCTTATCCTTGAGATGCAGGTGGACTGCTGAGTGTTGTCCTGAGGAGCTGCTCTCATGTGTTGTCCCATGTGATTGTGGAGTGCCTGTTTATTGTCCCCTATATGTAGGTCAGCACACTTTTGCTGCATTGGACTACATATACACAACGCTGCTCCGCTTGTGTTTGGATGATTTATCCTCGGGGGGTGGGAAACCAGTTTTTGTCTCAGAGAGTTGCTCAGTCTGAAGTACAAGCATTACCCCGACCTGGATGGCTGAGAATCTGCACAGATGAAAGTTATGTTCAAAGGCCTCAATCCACCAGCAGACATATTTCTTCTCCACTGCAGCGATTACAACAAAACCTGTCCTTGTTTTTATATTTGCACCTGAATACTGTCAAAAAAAGTGTGTTATGCATAAGCCAAAATCATGGATGGCTGGCTGGCTGGCTGGCTGTATAGATGGATGGATGGATGGATACTCATTGATCCTGAACTTCATGATTTCCAGAAGTAACAAGATGCAACATCATGTTGGCATTTTACAGTTAGAAAAAGTATTACACATTGTAAATACAGTATACCATTAAAAATGATAACAATAAGCATATATTACCTGTTAATACAATGTTTATAGCAGGAAATGGGTTCTGTCTCTTCCTCAAGGCTACATCAAACCCAACATGACAAACTCAGTGTTGCTGCTCTGCTGGAACCGGTGACCTTTCAGCTGTGGACCAGCGTCACTGACCTCCACTAAAACATCTACACGCTGTAATCCGGTTTACATCTGCCTGTACCTTTAGGAGCTTAAATGTAAAACTGCTGCTCGGTGTCACTTTGACCATGATGAACACCCGAAGAGATCAACCCTGACGTCCTCCAGTTACAGCAGTTATCAGGGCGCTCTAATAAAAGAGGCCATTGTACCCAGATGATGATGGTTTAATCTCCCTAATTGATTTTGATAGCCTCTTAACACGGCACTCACATAATGCTGAACTGTTGAGGGTAATCATTTTAAGTTCCCATAGAAAACTCTGCACTGTTATTAAGTTTGCAGTTTGGCAGGAAGCCACCGTGTAGAGAGGGAGCTGTAATGTGCTCGGCCCCAGCTGTGTGGATGGAAGCGACTTGGCTTGGTGTCTCAGTTCTTATTGGCTGATCAGTGACCTGAGTCATTAACATTAGCACCGGCATGATGCTCCTCGTTAGCATTGAAAGACTTTCTTTTTAAACTTTGTGTTGATGCCTAAAGTCCTCCTCCACGACAAAAGCATTTTGGTCGATGTTACGTAGCTGAAGAGTTTCACTTCAGAGTGCAGAGCTTGACTTGAAAAGTTTGTTTTTACAATCATCCGCTGAAATTTGCTCCAGAAGGACTTTAAGTGATGTATTAGGAATATTGTATCCAGGTGATAAGCCTCATAGTTCATAGTTTCATAGAGTTACAAGACGTCATTATCAGTTTAGAAATTTTTAAATCTTAAAAATAAAACATTTTTAAAAAAAACTGACATCATGTCATGCACACAAGCAACAAGATGAAAGAGAGTTTAGTTGTCACATATACAATTGAGTACATGTGGTATAATGATGTGTCAAACCTCGCACACTGCAAGAACAATACATTTAGAAAAGGTTATTCTATAGACAAAATACTAAAAGTCAAACATACATGAAACTAAAACTATCGTCTTGCTGTTGAATTCCTCTGCACACCGTTACCACCCATCTGTCCTTCTGTTATTATGGCATTGAATAATGTTTTTTGCCCAACATTATGATGTCACAGTGAAGCTGACCTTTGACTTTGTGCATATAAAATGTCATCATTTCATCGTTTTTATCCTGTTTGGCATTTGTGAGAAATTTTGACATAATTCCTGTATAAATTCTTGAGTTATGGCCAAAACCACATCTTATGAGGTAACAGTGACCTTTGACTTCTGACCTCCAAAACCAACAAGTCCGAGTAAATGGTTGTGCCAAATCTGAAGCGCTTTCTTCCAGGTGTTAGGGAGGTATCATGTTTAGTAGAATAGAACAACCTGACAGCATAACCCCTTAGAGCAGAGCTGTCACTGGTGTGGAGACATAAATACGGTGACATCAGTGTTTAAATGGCAGCGATGCTAGAACAGTGTAACATACAGAGGTAAATATACCTGACGATGTTGTTCTACAGGAGTGCATTGTTCTTTGTTGGAGGCTCTGACGGCCTGTGGGAAGAAACTCTTTGTCAGTCTCTCAGTGTGTGATTTGTGTGCAGGCTCTGTCCTGATCTCAGCTCACCAACAGGCTGTTGCTGTGGGGGGTGATTGGGGTCCTTCACTGTCCTCTGAGCTCTGCTGACACCCCTCCTGCTGTACAGGCTCTGCAGGGAGGGGTGTTTGGTTCCCATGATGCTCGGAGCCCATTCAAAGCAGAGTGTTTGTACTTAAAGGGACCTCCCCTCTCAAGTCGATCAGCATTGTTGTGTCGTTTTAGCTGTTGGTGTTCATGGATTGTCTCTCCACTGGTCTGGTGGTCGTTCAGCACAAGGTTTAGTTATGATGTTTGGTTGCAGAAACTGGGGGCAAGTCTTGGAGTTTGCCCCCAAACTAGTTTTACCATTATTGGTTTAAAGCTACATGACCTATAACCAAACTCACCAATACTTTACCATTACTTAGACCCATAAACTGTGTGCCAGTTGTGCCACATTTGTGCGTTCTGTAGGTTTTTCTTTGCTCAATTCATCCTGAATACAAAACGATCTGAGCTGGAGCTCTGTGTGCATGTCAACACACTCTGATCCAGGGGGTTCACCACTTGTTTTTCCTGTTTTTTCTCACACATGCTGGTAGTTTGTGGTCGGCTCTGCCTCCGGCTGCTTGTGTTCATGGAAACAACGGAGGTGGGAGGTAATGAGCTGCAGCTACTCCGGCTGTATGGCTCGTTTTTACATCAATGCTACGCATTCATTTTATACTCGTAGGAGTAGTGAGCCACTTAGTTTGAACTGCTGCGCTGAGCATATTAGCAGACATTTTAAAGTTCTACTTTTGAGTCAGGGCTGCTACTGATGAGTATTTTTAGAAATGTTGCTCAGTGAATTATCAGGAAATAAGAATGTGAAAATCCCCAGAGACAAAGGAGGAGCCTTCAGATTAGAATTAATGTAGAAAATAGAAATAGAATAGAACAGAACTTTATTGATCCCTTTGGTGTAAGCCTCAGGGAAATTGTTGAAATGTATAATTCATAGTGAGATGAAACGGCAAAAAGATGAAAGTATTCACATTCAAGAAGCAGGAATCAGGATGTTGACTTGCTTTATGTGTGTTGACTAATGGAATATTATTATTATTATGCTAATCACCTCAGCAGTACTACAGTTAACAATCAGTTCAGCTTTTGGGCTGCATGCAGGTAGACGTACATGGTGGTGGTGAGGTAATTCTCATGGCTTTTTGTTTTAAACTTGTATGCGGTACATTTCCTTTTGTAGGTGTTTTAATAAGCAACTACCAATAACAGCCCAGTTCTGTCTGGAGAAGCAGACGTACATGTTCCTGTAGCTTCTTCCAGTAGTTATTCTGATTACAGAGACATCAGTGAGTTAATTCAAAGTGCATCTGTGGCTGATACAAATAGAATCCTCAATATTCAGATTTTTTTCAATTAAAAACATATGAAAAGGGGAAAAAAAGCCAAACTTTTTTTCTAATACAAAACAAATATTTAACCTTTACAGTTTTGTCACAGTTTAATTTATTTTACGTCGTTTTTCAAAATTGTATTTATATTGTTATTTTGAGTATTTGTGCATAGACTCCAAAAAAACGTTTTAATACCTGAACATCTCATTGGACTGATAAATAGTTACCCAAAGTCTTTAAATGCCACCGTTTATGAGAGTTTAGAGGTTTTACAGTAAGATGGCTAACATTACCACGGTATCACTCAGGCTGTCTGGTGCTGTTTATAAAGAGGTTCTGTTTAACGTCCACTAGAATTCAACCATGTGTAGGATAAATAGCGAATGAGCTTTTTTTTATTTTTACTTTTTACATGAATTTAAGATTCCAAATCTTTTTACATAAAGCACATTCTAGATGTCAAAGTTCTCTCCAGTGAAAAGGATAATGATTGGCGTTCATAAAGTCATCTAACAAGTGTCGATATTGTGGTCAGGTATCTATAATACATTTATGGTGGGATTTTATCTGAATAATGTACATAATACTTTGACCTGAACTCCAATCAGTTGTTTTTGCTCCACCTGAACTGTATGTTGAGGATTGGAGAGTATCAAGAAGGTGGGAGAGCTGGTTTAAAGGTTACTGACCATAACACATTAATAACCACTGTACGCTGTGATTGGCCGGCTGTGCCAACATGAGAGACAATCCATGTGCAGCTATGCAGCAATGTGCGGCAAACTGGATTGAACAACCAAGTGTGAAAGCTATGAAGATGACATCACTGCTGGCTTTTCACTCTGCTAGCTGTCCTGACCGGCTGTAAACACTCCAGATTTTCCATGTGTACAGACAGAATGTAGTTCTCAGAGATTTTTTTAGCACAACCTCCACCATGCAGGAGGAGAAACAATAGTCTACCGGGAGGGAAACGCTATCCGATCATCTGAGCATCCCTTGTCCTCAACTGCGCTCTGCGTGATCAGTGTTACGAGGCCAACCGAACCGGTGAACCTGAGAGCTGACACACAGAGGCAGATTGAAGATGACCGGGTAGTTTATTGAAAGAACAGGTGGGGCTGGTCAGGGGAGGCCAGGATAGCTGAGGCGTGCAGGCTGAGCAGGCAGGAGACGGAGTCAGAGCCAGAGAGGCTGCAGGGTTAGAGCAACAGACAGGTAACAAGCAGAGCTGGCAAACCAAGCAGCTACAAGTCTGTTGACGCTGACTGGAAGCAGAAGGAGAGCTGGCAGACTGGTAGCGGGTTGATTATTGAGATGAGATGCAGCTAATGCAGCTCTGCTTTGGCTTCTGTACATCTGTCACAGCTTCTGCAAGGATGAGGGCGAAGCAGGAGATGACTTAGTGGCAGATGTAGCAACATGTCACTATGAGAATACTAATTTGTTTTCTTTTACGAGCCTACAATACATCAGTATGCATATTTTTGATTACAGTCGTCCTCAAATGTATTCATACCCTCCCGTTAAAGAAGGAAAAAAACAGCTGATACTGAAATTAATATTTTGTTGAACAACCGTTTGAGCCAATCAAGTGTTTTCTGTAACTCTCCATCAGACTTCTGCACCTGTATTTTGATTTTGGCCCACTGCTCATCAGCAAAGTGCTCTGATTTGTCCAGGGCAGTTTTTTATTTTTTTATTTTTTTAAATTATTGTTTTCACCCGCAATTCAAAAGCAGTGTCCTATTTCACTATGTTATAATTTAGCAAATTTTAGTTTATTATTACTTTTTTCAGTTTCTAGTTATTTTCGTGACTATTGTGAGTTTTGCCTTTTCTTTAATGGAAGGATATGAATACATTTGAGGACGACTGTAAGTGCAATCGTGTAGCAGCAGAACATGACCTGAGCTAAACTGTTTCTCTGCCCTGAACACCAGCGGCGGCGTTGAGTGTCGGGGGGAGCGTCCCACCGGGAGCGGCCCTCGTTCTGCTGCTCTCCATCCACAGTAACACGATCAGCTGCTGCTTTGACTCAATAATGCTGTAATTGGTTTGCTGGCTACCACAAAGCCCCCCGAGAGCTGCGAACACAGGAGTCGATGCTGTTTGTGTTCAGGTCACGGTTTCTTTAATTCCCATGAATCTCCTCTAAAGTGAAGAGACCTCAGAACATGAACCGCTGCTACAGATGAAGGCGAGTTAATCCATCGTTAAAGCATACTTAGATGTAGGAAACTTTTTGTACAGCAGTGCCACAATTTGTTTGAAGACATTTTGAAAAGGCTAATAAATCCAAATCAAAGAAGCTCAAAATCTCCTAAAACGTTTAAATACACCATGAAATTTTAAGATCCACTACTCTGTGTAGAAGCAACCAGAGACAGACTAATAAAGTGCTGCGCTTATATCCACTGTTGTTGATGTTGTTTACAGTCTGCTAACCTTTATGGAGACAGACATCTTCACAGTCTGAGGTTTATCAATGACTCCATCAGGCATCTACAGTTACAAGATGATTGGCCCAAAGATACCTGTGTAGAAATATTTTACTTGGTTTATTTAGAATTTAATCCATTTAGATAAAAGAGGGAAGGGATTAAATCGATGGTTGAGGGAGAAGAGAAGAGCGATTAAAAAGTCAAGAAATATTTTAAAAGGGAGCAGCAGGGGAAATGAAACTTTAATTTCTTCTAGTTATAATGGATTATTTAAGTTAATGTTCTGTTTAATTGAATGGGTATCCATGTGTAATGTCTCCAATAATTTGAAAATAACTTATTCAGCTCCCTTATTAAGTGGGTAGAGACAATCAGTGTGTGTTCTATGTTAGCAGTGAACCCATTTAAGCAGAAAGACAGAAACTATATTGGTTATATGCATACTTTAGTATTTGCAGTTCATATCATCATCATCATCACAATCCTGAACATGCCGGTCTCATCCCAACAGCTGCTGCTGAACTGTCCACTAACATGCATTTGAATGTCAAAGTTTTATAACACTTTATTTTACACACAGGACTTTGGGTGTTGTAGATGTCTCGCTATCTTCGGAGGGGTTTGACAGCGCGACCTGTTTGCTGAGTGAAATGAGCAACAGGGAAGATAGAAACGCCTCTTTGCATGTTTCATTAAAGGGGATTTCTGCAGGTTTTATGATCGTACGTGCCACTAAATTGAGGATGTGAACAGCCACTTGACTTTTTTCCTGTCACACAAAGAAAACATTATATGCTACAGCCTTAAAAACGGACCGTGTCGTGTGTCATGTTTTCCAGAGCCTCTAAAGCGGTGCGATGGAGGATGGGAAGCCGGTGTGGGCGCCCCACCCAGCGGACGGGTTCCAGCTGGGAACCATAGTGGACATCGGAGCCGACAGCCTCACCATCGAGCCTCTCAAACAGAAGGGAAAGGTGAGCGAGCTGTGGGGTCACTTGCTGAAAATCTGTCCAAGCTAAGAACACAAACCCTCATCTGAGTTTAACAACACACTGTTGTGTTTTTTGGATCTGTTTAGCTTTCTTTCAGACAAATCACCTGTTTTCTGGCAGCATTTCTGTGCCAAACACTCTTGGAAAATGTGGCTAAATGCATGAATAGCAACTGCATAACATTTTATAGTGTAGTTGGACTTAAATGATCTCACAGTGCAATAGCCCTTTGCAAGACTTAACGGGGAAGCAGCCGATCCAGGGGTTTTTGGTTGTTGCTGATGTTACTGATGTGCACTCAGACTGAATTTCTTTCACTGAGTTTATTTTCTTGATATATGTCATGTGTGTGACTGCCTTTATGATATTACCAACACTGATACGTTAAGAGTAAGAAGAGAGAGACTGGCAGCAGAGCACAGGCTTTATTCTACATTTTATTGCACAAATGTATCACTATAGGGTATGTGCTTTGACTGGTCAGACAAATGTGGACATTTCTGGGAAAGTATGACCCATCCAAACATCCAAACCTTCTCTGTCTGCCGCTTAGAGGTGAATTAAAACCTTTAAAGGCTACACGTTTGTAGCTGCTGCTCGTCTCTGCAACACACTCCCAGGCTACACAGAGGTGTTGTGATGTAATCTATATTGTCAATAACTGTCATTAACTCTCAGCGCATGCAAGGTTACAGTAGTTGGTTTGTGTATCTGTCTGTCTATTTGTTTGTTACCAAATAACTTGGGAATGGTTCACTTTCAAGGCCTGAAACTGTAAGGGTAGACAGTAGAGGCCATAACTTGGATCTGGGACTGCTGGATTTTGCTAAAATTGCTTTGGTCACAAGTTATGGAGTGATTTGTACTTTAAAACAAAGTTTCTGCTGCTCTGTCAGACATAATCATCACTGGCAGTGTGTAAATAAGCTTTTAGAAACTACCTACAACACTCGCTAAACACATTTATAGTGAAAAGACTTTCCTATCACAAGACTGTCTTTGTTCAGTTTCTGGCAGCTGGCTACTGTTGACTGCACGCATATTGCAGAACGTCAAACTTGAGAGTGTGCGCTTGCTGAGTGCAATGAAATGGTCTCAAACAACTGTTCTCAGATCAGACTGGATATCGTATGTTTGATGTATTATCTTTACACTTTGGTAGAATGATTGTATCAGCTTCAGGGGGTGATGCATTTTTGGGGGGATGCTCATCGTACATGCTACACTTCTGTACTCACGCAGCGCCGAGGGTCAGTACCCTGGAAATGTTGATATCATTTGTTTATTTGTTCATTTAAAAGGATTCCCGTTAGCTGACGCCAAGACATCAGCTAGTCTTCCTGGGGTTAGGACAATAAAATATCAAAAACAAGCATTCCAGTGTCAAGTAAAAATGGAACATAAAACAACAACAACACACAACAAGAAGAATCAAAATAATAATAGAAATACATAGAACAGTAATTAAAAAAATACATAGAAGTATATATACAGATAATAAATAGAATAATATAATGTAGAATAATACAAAAGATAATACATAGAAATATATACACATAAAAATACATAGAAAATACTTATTTTCTTAAAACCATGTAATACGCAGTTTATGATATTCTAAAATATTCCAGTGCTAGCAACTACCTGACTCACGCTCTACCTTAGGATCAACATGCACTGCAGTCATAATTATAGACTCCACCTTTAATTCATTTGCCAAGGAAGACAGAAAAAACACACAAAAAAACAAAGTTAAAGATGAACACTGATAACATTCTTCTTTTGAATAGCTATCGCGATAATGTCATCGTTATAAATTCTTTAGGCCACGATAATCAGGTTGTGAAAGTCTGATCTTGTTACAGCCCTACTAGGAACAAACCTAAATGTCAGAAAGAACTGTCAAAGCTTGAGCTGCATTGTGTTGGCACCGAGTTTTGACACAGAAGAATGGAATGAATGGGAAAAAAAAAAGAGTCTGAGTGAGAACAGTGCATTGACCGGTATTAAAAGCCCCATTAAAGAGAGGCCAGATTCCACACTGGAATGATTCACTCTTCCTGGATCTCTCCCGGCTTCCTGCCAAGCCTACTCCGATATGCTTTTACCTGCAGCGTGTTAATGATTTGATGTGCCACTTAATCTGTTGTACAAGAGACCACGTTTCTGGAAGCAATAAAGCATCGTTCACTGAATGGTTCACCTTCAGACCCGGCAGCCTGCAGGTCTAATGTGCTTGAGTGCAAAATTAATCAGCGCTATCTGAAGTCAAGTGGCTCTTCACAGCAAGACAAACAGGCTTTCTTTGATATCTGCCTCCCACCTCTGCTCGCTGCTAATTCACTTTTCTGCGGGACGATGTGCCATAACGCTTTTAATGTCCCTGAGAGGCTGTCGCCACGGCAACGGCCAAAGCTTCGCGTCCATCTCGGTAATCTTTCCCCGGGAAGGCCTCGGTGACTGAGCGTTCCCTTTCAAAGAGCCTCCTCGCTAATTGTGTTTGCTGTCGGCCTATAAAACACACGACTGTCACTGTTTAATGGAAACATGACTCTCTGGGCCGACGGTGTGTTTGCGCTGTGTGCAGCGTTGTGTGTAATGTTTGAAATGGAAAGGTGTGTTTGCTCTTGTCTTTCATGTTTTTACCTGTGGTATGAGTTAATGAACTGCTGCTTAGTTTTTACTTTTTCTTATTTCAGTAGAAAACCCTTCAGAAAGCCTGCCTTTCTCCTACCTGGGTACATGACCCCTGACTGGAGCAGAGTGCAGTTTGAGGCGCAGCAGTTTTACAGCAGTCATTCAGCAGCGATTCAGTCGGTTATGCACTTTATTACCCTCCTCGGCTCTCAATGATCGCTCCCTGCATCCAGGAATATTGACGCCACCGCTTTGTTAGTTACTATGGTTCTGATCTTTGCACATTTGCACGACAAACGATGTGGTGCAGATAAAGTTCTCTTGGCGTTTAAAGCAACACGCCACGTATGTCTCATATATCTACAGGCTTTAAAACCTTATGAACGGCACATGTGGTCAGCTCTGAGTAAGAACAGTTACAGTGGATTGAGCTGAGCTCAGGATGCCTCAGAAATGAAGACAAGTTGAGCACATAAATTACGACCTAATGTGTGCACAGATGTAGTCTTGGGCTACGTTTCTATAGTATTTCTGTCCAAAGCGCTTCACATGTGGCCTCGCGTTCATTCACAGATGAGCTTCACTGCAGTGTGTCAGACTGTGTCACAGCAGAACAAACTCAGCTCATTTTATATCACTGTGTTGGCCTGAACATGATAAGATTTGTGAGTGTTAAAAGCAGATAACATGTTGCTAAAATGACAACCGAAAACTGGAATTCTGTATATAGATGTAGATATCTGTCTTTGAGCTGCTTTGATAAGTTTTCATTTTTCATTTTCTTTGTGACACCATTTGTATTCTGGCATTTGGACTCCTGTCTCCGGACACAACTCTCTGCCGCCTCCATTCCACATGTTGTTGTTTTTGTCTGGTATCTCCAGTACTAATGCCGTAGAAAAACAAGTACTGCCACGTTTTCAGAATTTTGGCATCGCTTTAGCACCAAAGTATCGGTTGTCATGACATTCCTAATATGAGGCGTCACAAATTCAAGCCCGTCCATTCGTCACATCATAGGTTTACTTCATAGTCCTGATCTTAATAATGGCAATCTGAGCTGATGTGTTCACTTAATGTGCTCATTTCTGAAGTGAATGTTTTGAATATTCCTGCTGCAATATCTGTTGAAAAGACATTAAACAGATAATATATGCTGACTTTATGCCTTTTTTTTAAAATCACATTTTTGCTGCTGCATTAGCCTTTGAGTCAAACGGCAGTTTATTTGGTGTGCTCTCTATTGATGTTTCCAGTTGTTCACCAAGTTGCTGCAGGCACAAAAACACTGCCAGCTTTCTCAGGTGGATTTGTCATAGTAACGCTCAAATTCCTGTTCAACTGTTTCCATGCTGTATTATCTTATCTTTGCACCTCAGATCCACGTGGATCAGATTGTAGAAAACAGCATTTTGTTGATCACATGCTGAGATTCTGTTGCCCTGAGTTTTGTCTCCAAGGAGCTGACAGACCCTCAGCAGCCATGACCCTGACTTTAACAGTGTATGACCCCAAGTCATTTTATAGGTAGAGACAGTACAAAGAGTGTGAAACGGTTTCCTGGGAGGCTGAGTTCACTGTAAAAATGCCCTCTGTTGGTTCTCACAGCTTGCAAAAATGTTATTTTTTACACTACAACGGCTGCTTTAGAAACACAGCGACTTGTCCTCTTCAGATCTGCTGTCAGAGCGAGTTTCCGGGCTGCAGCGGAGGCCCGTAACAGCCTGAAACACAACAATGTTCAGTCTGTCCGACTGCAGCCAGTTTGTGCCAGTGTGTGACGATGTGCTCACTTGCTGGCAGACCTCCTGAGAGGGACGTCAGGAGAAAGACGGAGAGCATGATCCTCTGTCATACTATCAGTCACAGAGGCTTTGTCCTGTGGTGTCTGTGCATCCCAAGAGGGCGTCCACTGTTTGATCCTGCTGATAATGGAGAACACGGCATTTAAAAAGAAGCTGTCGATCAGTTGCATATGTACAAGATACTTAAAGAGACACAAAGTAATGTGACATTCTGGGATCCATAGAGTCTCAGAGTTACTTATTTTGGGAGTTTACTGAGACTGCAGCGAGTATAAGAAAGGGAGAAAAGGATGTTTGCTCAAATATGTATTTATTGTGTTGTGGTAGCCATGGTGATCCACATGGATGAAGCCAGTGAGTGTTTTGTGTCTGTGAAGATTCTCAGTCATCTAGGTCATGGTATTCTTGTAGATTAATCATAGCAACTGGACTTGCTTGAGTTCCTTGAAGGCATTTCACCTCTCATCCAAGAGACTTCATCAGTTCTGACTGACTAGTTGGGAGTTCCAGATACTTATATTCTTTTGGAGCCATTAGGAGCTGTGGTGGCGTTTTATGACTCGACAACCTTAAGCAGGAGCTGATGTTTGTTCAGCTTTTAGCTAGTTGTGACAACCAACATCCTTCCTCAGAGCTTTACAGTGATGAGGAAGTAAACACTTACGTAAAGATAGACAAACCTCGTCTCCTACTGGTTTCCTGAAGAGTGATTTAAAAAAAAATCAGTGTGGTGGCTTCGTCCAGTGACATGTTTGCACTGCTTGACCACATGTCTACACTGAACATGTAGCACATTCAAACCATTTGGTGAGCGGCTGGTGCAGCACTACGTTTCCATTATGATCAGTAAGCGTGGCTACACCAGGCGTATAAGTGTTGCACAGTGGAGTCACATACTACGAATGTAAAAATAGACCAGGCTTGTGTTTCTATTATTTATGTCAGGTGTGTGTGGCCCTTACATGGAAATGGATCATAGCTATATATATTTTTTAAAAATAAGCTGCCATTATATAGGAAATGACTGCTTTGTTTCAAACACATACCACTTCAGAGTTTTGATCAGCATTCATTTGCCAACACCAGCTGACAGTTGCTTGGTAACTTCATTCCTTACAGAGTCTACTGTCGTCTGTACATGGTAATTACCCATAATACACTGGAGCACAGTGCTGGGTCCAGAACCCGAAGACAACAATCCCAAAATGAAAGCTCACCGCCTTGCCTTAATAGATGAGTTGTTTGGTCTCCAAAATATTAGAAAATGGTGAAGAATCAGTGTTTCCCAAAGCCCAAAATGACAAATGTCTTGTTTTGTACTCAATGAAGGTATTCAGTTTACTTTCATGGAGGAGTAAAGAAACAAGAAAATATTCAAATGTAAAAAGCCCAAATAAGGGAATTTACCTAACAGAAACAGAAATTTACAAATTACTGAGTTATGTACTGAAGAGTCAGATGAATGAATAGTAAGAGTTTCTGAACAGCCACCTCTTGCACTTGTGTCCAGAGTATGAAGTAAAGGTCAGGTAATGGTCAGTCAGAACTGGTTTATGATGTAATGTCCAACCACAGCTCAGTGCCACATATAGTTGTATGTTAAATCAGTAAACAGAACAGAGGTACAGTTTCAGCTCTTGGCTGGCCAGTCACTGTGGTAAAGGTGTAATTGTTGGATCAGTGGTTTTGGAGAGTCACAGAAATGGTCAGACTGAAATCCTCCTAATGCAAGAGTGGAAAGCTGTGGCAGGGAGGCAGGTTTACTTCCGATGCTACCGTCCTACACTCAGCTCTGCATGAGTATACAGTACAGGTTTAAATGTGGGGAGAGCTGCATACTGAACAAATGACCCAGAAGGTGGGAAATTAATATGAGGAGGTCAGTCTTCTGGTTTCAGGACCATCTCCACACTCAGCCACTGTTAGTCCACCTCAGTGGTGATGAAAGGGTGAACGTTGTTCAGCTTTCTCTCCTCAGATTATTGGCCTTGTGTCACCTCCCCCCACCTCCTCCATTCTCCTCACGCGGTACAGTATTGTGGAATCCGTCCAGTTTGGGCTGAGAATGTGGAACATGCCACCGCTGGAAAGAATGAATCGACTGTACGTCACCTTGGCCCTGCAGCCTTGGCGTACCGAAGGCCTGCAGTGCCTCTTTAAAGGGGCAGATTAAGGCTGGGCCCTGCAGAGGGAGCCTGCTGGAGCCTACAGGAGGTGGCAGCCATTGGTCTAAAGATCACAGAAATACAACACACAGCCCCACTCTCCAAAACACTGAGGTCACATGTGTCCTCATAAAGCCTGCTGTATTAGTTCAGCATGGTCGGTTTTAACTGGAAGAATGTGAGATGTGTGGATACGAGCTGCAGACTCAGAGTACAAGTAAACTTTATATGGAACAATAAGGCAGAGGACAACTTTGGTCCCTTTGAGGGTCGGTTTGACTGGATTATTGATCGTTAAAGCATCACACAGCTTTTTAACTTAAAACATCAACGCTCACATCTGAGAACCTGACAACAATCAGATATTTGTCATTTCTCCTGGAAGTTGAAAGAACTTGGGATCATATTTTTTTAGCTTTAGCATTAGCATCTTTTATGTGCAGGTGCAGGCTGTGGTTTCTGATGTCAGATGTCTTCTTACTGATGTTTTTAACAGCAGTTTGGCAGCTACTTTACTATTACTAATTTCTAGAGTGTTGAACAAAACTGATCAAAACTGTTTTAACAAATCTGGAATTATGTGGTGAAAAGAAAAGTATAAATGAATCAAAACACATTTTAGATTCCTTAACGTATTGTATTGTGCATTTTGGAGTAAAATTTTTAAAAAGTTCAATGTTTTTACGCTCACTTTCGTTTTTTTTTTTACATTAAGAGTTAGTATTTGGATAATAACATTAATAATGAGAGATGGAAACACCTTTCCTGATGCATTCTGACATGGTGAACATTTAACTCATGACTGATCAGCTGTTTCCCTGTTTTTTGGCTTCCGGACATCATGAAACTTGACCAATAGCAGCTGACATGAAACATTCGACTTATATCCATTTTTATGGAAGTTTTGTCAAAAGTTAACTGTTTGAATTTCTCTCTTCTTAATGAGACCATCAGTCGTGTTGTGGTTCACAGCAATGAGTCAGTTCAACTATTCGTCCATATTATGGTGAGAAGTGCTCATCTAACAAAAGAGGAACAAGAGTCCATCATTCCTTTAACACATGGAGGTCCGTCAGTCCAGAACATTTCAAGAAAGTGTCACTGTGATGAAACTCTCATGAGAAACAGAAAAAGAAGACCAAGACTTTCCTCTGCTGCCAGTTCATTAGCATTAGCAGCCTCGCAAACCAACAGCAGCAGCTCAAATTGGAGCCACAGTTCAGGTTTTGGGTTCCAGCCGACGCAGAGGAGAAGGAGGAGGTGTGATTGTGTGGGTGGGAGTTCGCTGGTGACTCTTCACCAACATGGCTACTGCAAAATCCTGGTTGAGAAAATCAGTGTGCAAAAGTGAAATAGTCAGTACAATCTAAAATGTAAAACTGCAGCAAAAAACATGGTAAACAGAATGAAAACCCCTGGTGTCAGTAGGCGCTTCCAGACTTCTGACTGCTCCTGTGTCTGTCGTGGACGTGATCGAAGGTCAGGACTGATGGTAAATAATGCAGAGCGGCGGCCGTGGACCTGCCGACCGGTCTCAGTGTCTCAGTCATCACACTGTCCCCGTCCAGCCTCCCGTCACTCTGATCCTGTTACCTCCTGCCTCCAAATAATTCATCGGCTCTGCAGCAGCTGGTGCTCACTGTTTTATCTGAGCTGAGAGCTGCTTTGGAAACAGTGGAAATGAAACTATTTGAACACAAAAACGATAAACTTTTTGACACCATCCTGCAAAATCACTGGTGAAAGTTTATTTTTACCTTTCAGATTTTCTTGTCGGTTAACACAAGGTTTTATTTCATCCTAAAATGTCAGTCAGAAGTTAAATGATTTTACCTGAGTTTCCTGTCTCATTGTACTTTTCTTTTGTCTCACAGACATTTCTGGCTCCCATCAACCAAGTGTTCCCTGCAGAGGATGATCCCAACAAACATGTGGAGGATAACTGTAAGTCCCTACCTACCTGACTTATGAATCCTGCTTCTTCCTTTTTACTAACACTCTATTGTAATATATTATAGTTCTGTGTTTGTTGTTTGCTTTAAATCAAATTCCTGCTAAAATCTTTTGAGTAAAGAGTGTTGAAATGTTTAGTTACGTTTCATTTGTGTTGCCTTCGGTAACGTTTTGTCCCGTTTGCGTCTCTCAGGTTCTTTGATGTACTTGAATGAAGCCACTCTGCTCAACAACGTTCGTGTGAGATACAGCAAAGACAAAATTTATGTAAGTAGTAATGTTGGAGAGAAGCTGCTTTAAAAGAAGCCAAAACATCAGATTTAATTCCTACATGCTTTCATTACCTCTGATTTTTCACAGAACGTTTAAATGATGCATCTTCAGACCCTTTTAGTCTTTGAATTAATGGATGTATTTCTATTATACATAAATTCAAGTAAAAAAATGTGAAAGATTATGAAGTCCTGAAAGACGGTGATACAGAAATACTCGCTGCAGTGTTCTGTAAATTCCAAGAGTTCATCTGTATCCCTGGACTCAAACAGAGATTTCTGACTCTCTCTGAATGTCAGCAGCTCAACAGTTTTGGCCGAACCAACCTCACAACTTTGGTGTCGCACAAAACTCGACCAAACAAGTTGTGCGTGGTGCGACAGAAATAATTAGAACTCGACAAGATGATGTAACATGTCATTATCAGCTGATCTAACCCACTGCAGTATCAACACAAGCCACCTCTGTTTGTTTTAACCTGCCAGCAGCACCTTTGGGTGGAGCTCAGACATACCATAGTTCATTCCATTGGCTTACAATCATTTTATCTGGAAACTCACCACAACTTTACACCAAGACTTCATGCTCGAGTGTAACGACCTGTTATGGGGGCTTGTTTATGAAAGCAAAGAGAGTGTTTTAAAGGTAAAGAGGAACGATAATCTTTCTAAGCTTTCTTGATTAAATGTGTGAATTTGATTTGCGGAACACATGACAAATAACCTCACATCTACACTCACACTCATGATTTACCAACACGTTTTCTCATAATTGACTTTTTGTATACACTGCACTCACAATTGTACAGCTGTACTTGTGAGGATTTCATCAAAATTAAAAATAATTCCTTTCCAGAAACTTTACAGAGATCCCCCCACTTAATTAAAATGTCTTTACTTTCCAGATTGCTCTCACTTTATAAATTGTCCGTATCCTATTAAAATGTTCTAACAGTGTCGACCCTCTATAGACTTGTCCCTGCATGATAAAGATGTCCTTAATGTGCTAAAGTGCCATTAATATGTCCCCGTTTTTCCAAATGCCCTTACTTTATACAAGTTTCCTAATGTTAAAAGATGTCCCCACTTTGTAAAAATGTCATTTCATCACTAAAACATCCACAATTTCCAAAATGTCCTCACTTTATAAAATGTCCGACCTTATAAACATGTTTTCACATTATGAAAATGCTCCCACTCGACTTAACTTTCTCCCTCGGTGCACAAAAGTCCTTAAATTGCTAAAATGTCCCTAGTTAATAGGAGCTACGACTTAATAAAAATGTCAAAATGCTTTAAAAATGTCCTCAATTTACTGAATTGTCCTCACTTTACGTAAAGGTTGTTGCTTTAATAAATTGTCTTCACTTTGCTGCGATTTGTAAATCACCCCAGCTCATGTCTTCACTTTAAAACGTCCTCAATAAGGATTTCAATGGCTGAATATAATTTTGTCTGAAACGCAGCATCACCTGACATGGTCCATGTCTTCATTACCTGTTCTTAATGTCCTGTTCCATTAACTGGTCATAGGGACACTGATGTTCTGAGGAGAGCAGCTGAGGGGTTAACGGGGCCTCAGCGGCTCAGTTTTGCCCCGGGGCAGGTTAGTCCGGCTGGGCCTGACGAGGCATACAAATCAAATGGGTCCCTGCAAAGACACAAGGACAAGAGGCACACACCTGAACACACACATGTGAACACGCCGGGGCTCAGGTGACCTCTGCTCTGTGGACTCATAAACCTCATCCTGCCCTGAGGAGCTGCAGCTGATGTCGGCCGGGAATCAGATCAGTGCACGCTGACACCTAGTGGCCGAGGAGGGAACTGCAACTGCTGCTCCTCTGGTGGTTCATAGCTTTAAATTACAGCTTCTTCAGCCTCAGATCAGATACTTATTGATCCAGCGCTCTGATCTCCTCACGCAGGAGTTAGTTTTGTCAGCGTTAAGAAGTGTGTGTCTGTATGTGAAGGTGCAGAACTGTGCTGTGTTGTGCAGAGAGCTGGTTCTAAATATTCTGTGAAGCTTTGTTGATATAATTTTGTTGGACAAAAGCACTAGAAGCAACAAAAATTAATTAGGGGGTTGCTTTACCGCAGGTCTGTTGTATTAAACTGCATTCATCTTTTCATTTATTAACCTACTAAACTGGAAACTGTGTCAGACCGGTTTATACAACAGCTTCAGTGTTTTATGAATTCATGAGCTTTGCCTGAATGCTCGGTAACAGATGCGAGAAATGTCCTCCAGTTTGCATGAAAGATGGCTGCATTTATTTGGCTGTTCATGCAGAAATGCAGGTTTTTGAGCCTCTATGTTGGCATTCAGCTGTTTGTGAACTGTCTAACTCTGAGGCTAAGGTTTGAGGAATGACCTCTCACTATTTATTAATACTGAAAGAAACAATTTGACATGTTTTCACTTTGGGAAATCTTCGAGGCAGCTTAGGGGAAAAGAAGGTAACAACAAAACACCTGCTGGAAAAGAGTGAATGCGAACAACTGTGGGTGCAATTGTGACTTTTCTTCCTCCTCTTATTCTTCTCCTCCTCCTCTACCAGACGTTTGTAGCCAACATCCTGATCGCCGTCAACCCATACTATGACATCCCAAAGCTTTACTCGCCAGAGACCATCAAGCAGTATCGCGGCCGGTCATTGGGCACGCTGCCGCCGCACGTCTACGCCATCGGTGAGCCAACACACATGCTGGGTTCTTTGTTTTGTACAGGAAACTGCTTTTTTAGTGGGTTTTTTTTCAGCTTGCTTTTGCAGATTCTGCCCTGTTTGCTGCAAATAATATGATCTCTGAGTCACAGAGGAGTGGACGCCTGAGAGTATACATTGTTATTAGTCATCAGCCACCACTTCAGGTTCAGATTTTTTTTTTTTAGTTTGACTCTTTTTCGCTTCCAGAATATGAGTAGAAGCAGAAGGTATGGATGGAGACGTCCTCACTGACTCAGCAAATTTAAAATTGTTCCCATCTTGTTGGAAAAATGAACAAATTATCCTTTTTTTTTTAATATTGTAGAGTGATATCTTTATTTTTTGAGAAGAAAGTTTTTATTTGATTTTTTTTGCTCATATTTGACTGATTCTGGAGCTTTGGATCTTTATTTCTTTACTCTATCTGTGGGATAAGGTATGCAGTTAGACGTGTAAGTTAACAGCAGAAATGGATAAAAGTAAGCAGCCAGTGACAGGACAATTATAGAGAAAATGACAAGTTGACAAGCGAATACAAAAACCTGCTTAGAGGTAGCAGTTTTTAGATTTAAAGACTGGACAAGAGTTAATACCTTCACGTCACAAACATCCTACATGGGGTTTCAACAAATAAAGATATTTCTTAAAAGCAAATTAGTCTTCAACAGTCTTTAATTATTTTACTGGTTGTCTCTATTAAACTCATCCCACCAATCTTTAAAATCCCTAAGTGTACGGTTAACCTGGACATTTTTACCATTGCAATGTGGTTTCTTGAAGAAGTTTTTTTTTTTTTGCACAACAGAACACACGTGGGTCAGTTCATGGCAGAAGGCTCGCACTGCGAAAACTTCCCAGTTAGAAACAACAGAAATATATTCTGTTAACTGGTGAAATGTGCTCCTTCCATGCAAAGACAATCTATCAGATTACAGTTAATCTAATATCTAAACTTTAAAGGAGTACAATGTAATCTGGTTTAGCTTCATACAGGCAATGTATCATCAGAAATGGAGACTAAATTATTTGTCTTTAATGTCTTCTCAGTAGAAAAGCTTTATTTGAAACACTTAGATTTTTGGCGTTAATGCCTTTTTAACAGAGACGGTGGAGGTACAGATAGGAATGTAGGGAAACAGGGGGTTTATACTGCAAAACAAACACGTTTTAAAGTCTGAATATGTTATTTTGAGAGAATTAAATCTTATTTTTCCTCATTAAAGTTAAATTGTCTTGCCCCCTAACAAATGTGCTCAGTTATCAGACTTATTTGAAAGTAACTAAAGTTGATTTCACACATTCTGTTAATTATTATTGATCATAATCATCCTGAAGTAAGACAAAGCAGCTTTCTTTAATTTCCTTTTTTGCTGCAGTTGGGAGATATTTGCTCTTCTTTGCAGTTTCTTTCTTCATTACAGTTGCATACCTACTTAGGGTTAAAATGAAAGCATCCCCTGCTGCAGTTTACGGTCCGTCCACCAGGCAGCAGTCAGCGGTCAGATTTCCAACAGTCCTCTGAACATTGCAGGAGCTCAGACTGACCTACTGCCTTGTTATTGCAGGAAAAAATGAATGAGTTTGGGGATTTAATATGTGCTTGATTATTGGGGTTATATTTGTGTCCTCGAAGCGGAGGAGAGTCTGATCTAACAGCTATTTCTGTCTGTGTTGCTCTGCCAGCTGATAAGGCATACAGGGACATGAAGGTCCTGAAGATGAGCCAGTCCATCATCGTCTCAGGGGAGTCCGGAGCCGGGAAGACCGAGAATACCAAGTTTGTGCTCAGGTGAGGATGACTGTGCTTCTTCAGGGACATTCATGTTCACCTGATAAGGCCTGTTGAGGCCACTTTTTCCATCCATCCATCCATCCATCCAGGCAGGGGACACCCTGGACAGGTCACCAGTCTATCACAGGGCTACACTTAGAGACAGACAACCAAGCACACTCACATTCACACCTACGGACAATTTAGAATCACCAATTAACCTCAACATGTTTTTGGACTGTGTGGGAGGAAGCCGGAGAACCCGGAGAGAACCCACGCTGCACGGGGAGAACATGCAAACTCCACGTAGAAAAATCCCGGGTGTCCTCACTGGGATGCGAACTGGCAACCTTCTTGCTGTGAGGCAATAATGCTAACCACCGCTCCACCTTCCAGACTTTGATTATGTTCCTTTTAAAATGGGAGGTTCAGCTACGAGCACTATGTCCAGCAATGACCAACTATTAGCTACACTCTGCCACCTACCATCTCAGATTGTGCAGAACAGGATCCAGTTGTTGGTCCACCATATTATGCATTCAGATTTAACACAGAGATGCTAATATCATGCCACATCCTCCTGATTTTGATTGGCTTGTCACCACCTTTTTCCCTCAAGGGCGGCTGAAATTTGACATCACTTCCAAAGAGGATGAATCCTAGATTTTGACGTTCTGACACGATGAGTTATGTGCATCTCATGGGAACAGTCTCATCGACTGCAACAGTTTGTAATTCGTCAATTGTGGGCTGTGGGATTGAACCTGACTTTATTCTTCCTGAACCGTGTGTAAAAATGGCAGACCTCGCCACTGCTAATAAGATGTACTATACACTAATGAGGCAAACCGTTCCGACCACCCCTGTTTATTGTGCTGTGGGTCCCTTGTGAGGCCTGATTCTACCAAACCTCTGAAGGTGGCCTGAGTGGATATCTGACACCAACACATTTCCCTTTAAGTCCTGGAAGTTGTGACCTGGAGTTGCTGCAGATCAGACTTGTTCCAGCATGTTTTCCAACACCCAATAAAACGGAAACCTACCGTGACCAAAGTGAGTAATTAATTGCTCAATTTCCTTCTGTAACTGTAACTGCTGTTCTTACAGATACCTGACAACCTCTTATGGAACAGGCCAGGACATCGACGAGAGAATAGTGGAAGGTAAGACCACTCCGTTCTCATTAGTGAATAAGACTTTTGTGTTTTTTGACTCAACCTTTTCCTTCTCTTCTCCTGCAGCGAACCCCTTGCTGGAGGCTTTTGGAAACGCGAAAACTGTCCGCAACAACAACAGCAGTCGCTTCGGAAAGTTTGTGGAAATCCACTTCAACGAGAAGGTGCTCGAAACTGCGCTTTATAAGAATAAATCAGCTTTAAACTGCTTTGCGGATGAGTCTTGCAGAGGTCGCCAAACAATGAAGTTATGAATTAAAAATGATGCCTAATAGCTATAGTTATTTAGCATAATCTGTTTATCTTCATAGCGACTCATGAATAAACACGATATTCCCTGTATCATCACAGAAGCTTACACAGCAAAAAAACAAGCAGTAATGAGGCCTCACTTCCTTTTATCATTTTTCTCTTTTGTCTCCGTATCTGCAGACCAGCATGTACTCAATAAATCACTACATTCCTATGTTTCCTGTGCACACATAGTTTTATGGTGCTTTCCTACTTTATTACCTGATATAACTCCCTATATAATTCCTGCTATTTTAGTGATATCTACATCTAACTCACTGTGTAAGTTTATTTTAATAATGAGAGAAGTGAAAGAATATGAGGAGAACTTGCACTGACACATGCTGTAAATGTAGAGTTGGGAACATTAAAATGTTTCGGTTGCCATGTTTGTTGTCAGAATGCCGTTGTGGGTGGCTTCGTGTCTCACTACCTGCTGGAGAAGTCGAGGATCTGCAGACAAGGCCCCGAGGAGAGAAACTACCACATCTTCTACCGACTGTGTGCCGGAGCCCCTGAGGACATCAGGCAGAAGTTCCACCTCAGCTCTCCAGACACGTTCAGGGTATGAACGTCTAGATTTTATCGGCCCGTGCATTTTGACATGTGATAAATCCATGCAGGCTTGGTCGATCCATCAGGCAGGGCGGATGGATGACGGATGAATGGATAGATTAGTATTGCAGATGATGGATGGACACAGCAGGGTGGGGTATTTATAGGAGACATGATGTAAGGACTCCATATTTTTCTTCACTGTCAACAACGTATCTCACTGACACACACACTGAGGACTGTGTGTGTTTATCAAAGCCTGATAGAGCTCCTTTTGTTGTCCATAAACATTTAGAAACAGATCAGAGATCCACACTGTTGCACTGAGTGACATCTCCCTTCATTATTGTGAACACACACATATTGTAGTTTATTTTGACTCAATCCTACATACGCTGTCCTACTCCTCCAAACAGTCACTAGAGCACCAAATGTGGATTCATCCACTTCTGAAATAATCCCTCAAAACATCTACACCCTTACGTTTTATTTGACTAGTGTTTGCTACAGCATCCAGCTGTTTTAGGAAGTTTACATTTGTTTTAACTCTCTGAACACTAAGCAGTTTCTGCCCATTATGAGCTCCAGTGATATTTTTCCTCACTGTGTATGGAAACAACCTTGAACAGTAGTAGAGAGAACTCAAAATGTCTCCTGTGCATTATAACAAAGTTATAACCCCATAAACTGCAATATCGAAAAAAGTTAAAATTCATTGATTACTTATTTTACAACAATTTTTAAAACGTGGAATAAACATGTTCAACATTTTTCTAACTACCCACAGATGTTACCGAGTTACTGGGGAAAAAGCTTGCTCTATGTCCTACAGATATTTTACTACTTACATTTGTATTTGTTTCTATACTTGCCAGCCTACAGCCTGCAATCCAGCTTTTGTTTTGCAGCTGAATCCCTAATGGCTTCCCACTTGCATCAAGGAGTGCAGAACTTTACATCTTTTGCAGAATTCGCAAATTAAAGCAAATTGCTAATTTTTGGCAGTTTTTAGAAAAAGTGAAGTGATTTTGATGAAATCGCACAATTTTAAGCTCAGACTTGGTTCAAGGACTCTGCTGAATGTTGTCATTTTCTTTTAAGACAACATACCTTTAAAACCTGTCGGCAGATTTTGAGGTTCAGAGGGTTAAACCATCAGAGTATGTATATTTATCATTTAAAGGCTCAAATCTTGTCCACTGATTCTTAGTTTGACGGTAGTTCACTAATGTGTTTATGAAATACTACTAATAATTCATGTGCAGTGCCTGCTTTGCTCTCTAGAGGCCGCTTATGGCTGGAAATTTGAGTTGGTGACCAGCAGCTGTAAATCTAACCGTTGCTCACACAGCTGCAACTTTCTACTTTGCCCGACACATTTATCAGCTGCAGCGTGCCTGCATCCATTAGGAAGTGGCAGCATTGAGAGATAAATAACCATATGAAGGTACTTCAGATCCATACACTGACTCTGTAGCCTTGCAGCATTAAGGCTGCAAACAACCTGTGATGCAGCCCTCTCTGCAGAACACCTACGCTGCTCCTCTCTCCGTTCAAACTTAATATTAATATGGTGAATGAATGAATTATTTAGTCTACAGGTCTAAGATGACTCCTGAACCTGATTTCCAGAAAAGAATATTTTCTTACATTCAGGCCAGTCAGCGCTAAGTTAGGAGAATCTTTAAAGTCCATCTTCCATCACTTTTGTGGTTATCATAACATGTTGGATTTCCTTCCCACACACTCTCTTATAACTTGCTTTTGATCCTTAGACCTCCATCAGGTGAATCATGTAGCATGTTCTTTCCCCCTCAGTTTTACCTGATAAAGGTCCGTGCTAGAAAATCCTGTATTTTAAATAACGTTTATAGCAAGGACAGTACGAGGACAGTGTTCAGGAGTTCTCTCTTCTCTTACTTATAGATATTACCTCCTGTCTTTAAGAAAATTGAGTGTGCAAGAGCCTTTACAGTCACTTTGGAATTTCATTCAAAGTCAGTCAAACCAGATATTAGTGGAGAGAAAACTCTTGACTTCCTATTTAGCTCTAGGTGTGCTGGTTCTAGTGTCCCTGATCTTTGCAGAAATTTTCAGGATCCAAGACTGACTTGTGGAAAACCTGCCTGAGCCTTGCTGACTTGCAGAAATTTCTTTGACCAGATAGTGACCAGATCACCGGATCAGAGGACAGTTCAGATAAGCATCATGATAATTTAACCCTGTCCAAGACGTGGTCGGGATGAATGGACCCAAACAGAGCTCTTGACGCCTCCGTCTGAATTTCCTTCAGTGATTATGACTTTGACACCAAACCTGATCAAACTAAATGTAGCCTCCCAAGAGTATCTGTAAAGCCTCCACATTAATATAATCGTATTTATGTACAAGCGTTACAAATACAGAAACAAACCTTTCATGCCCTCACTGAGACGTAAAGCTCGACCTGCTGTTCCTCTGTGGCTGTTGTGGACACCAGAGGGCAGCACCCACCGTCTTTCCCTCCAGATCGTCATCAGAGCCGAAGCCTCCGACTGCTCTGTACAGTCTGTATGAGGAGAACATGGAAGGATCAAATGGCCGTATTTACCATCTGGTCTGTTTTGTGCTCAGTGTTCACCTCCAGTTACAAACACAGAGATCCCCAGTAATGGCTGCAGTAAACAAGGTTAATGCGCTGATAATGGCTGCTACGTTCCTGCTTTTGGTCAATTGAAAGAGAGAACACATGTATTGATCTTTAAGTCAGTGTTCTAAAGTTTAATCCATGGAATCGCTGAGAGTTTAGACCTGAAAGTACAGAACAGAGAGCACTTAACAACCAAACTTTATGTCCTGGAGAGTGGACTGACTGAATAAATTAGAAAACCTTTAATGAGGAACAGTGTAGTCAAATAAACACAAGAATCATGTTGGTAAAACTACATTAAGTCCAAGTGCTTCCTTTTTTTTTGTTGTGAAAATTAGATCCTAAACAGACTTTTTCTTCTCTCAGCGGATTCTGTCAGAGAAGAGCTGAGAGATGCTCATCTCCAAAGCAAGCAAACATCTTCTGAGAACTTTCTTTTTTTTTTCTTTTGTGCTCCTTTTATTGGCGGCACCTCAATTCAATAGTCTATTCTCACCTGCGTCATTCTCGGGCCTTAAAGTGCCGACGTTGGCTCTGCAGTCTCCCCTGCAACTTATTGCTCCTCCTGCAGTCACTTCAGCAGCTTCTAATGGCTTCATGTATCTAAAGTTTTCCCTGCTGGTGAGGAGGCTGAAAAAGATTCACCGACTTCTCTGATAATAGCTGTCGAGGATCGAGCTTTACGGTCGCCAGTTTTGCGCTCACCGCGGGGAGGAGGGTGAGCGGCGTTCAGGTCCGAGCAGGTTCGATCAGGACGCTTTTAAAGGATGTGTTCGGTATAAAGTACAGATAAGACCTGAAGGAGCAGTGAGAGGGATGTGTAGAGTGTATCCAGGAGTAGTAGGAGTCAGATACTTTACAGGAGAATATCTGTAAATACCACAGAGGAGAAGTAATTATCAGTCGTCTGTCAATGTAAAGTGTCTAATTGGGGTTTTATGGTTTTAGATTATATTATGAAGACGAGGATGTAGGAAGGAAAGAGAAAAGGAGAGAAACACATGGATGAAATGAAAAACTGACAACGAAAAAGAAGGAAAACATGTACAGAAAGACAGAAGAAAAAGTGAAGGACAAAGCAATTAAAGAAGGGAAGAAGTTCGGCAGGACAAATAAGAAATGATAGAAGGATGGAGGAGAGAGGACACAATAAAAGGGAAAGAAATAATGAAGTAAAGAAGTCAGTGCCTAAGGAAACAAATATGGAAAGATAGAAGGAAGGAAAAAGAACACAAAAGAAGGAAGCAAATAATGTCATAAGGGACTAAAGAAGGACGGAGAAAAAAAAATCAAAGGGTTGATGAGAAGGGAAAGAAAATAAGGAAACAAACAGAAAGACATTCGGAAGAAAATTGGGCAGAAAGGAAGTTAAAAGGAAGTTAAGTCCAGGATATAAAGAGGGGAAGGCAAAACATAAGTAAACAGTTATGTAAAAATAGATGGAAGGCAGAAAAAAATATGGGTTAAAAAACAAGACTAGATAGAAGGAGAGATGAAAAACAAGTCATTAAGGAATAAAAGGCAACAGAGAGAAGATGAAGATGGATAAGGAAGGAGGGGAGGAGGAAGGAAGAAGAGAAGATATGAAACAAATACAGAATATAAAGAAGGAAGTAAAGAAGAAAAAGAAAAAAAAATCAGAGGAATGAGGAAAGGTAGAAAAAAGCAAGGAAGGAGGACACAAAAGAAGGAAAAGAAAGACTGACATTAGGGAGTAAAGAAGGAAGGAAAAAAGGAGGGGATGAGGAGGATCGAGGAAAGGAAACGAGGAAAAAACAAAGCAAAAATGAAAGTATATGAATAAAGAAAGAAGGAAAGGCCACACACAAGTAAACCATTATGTAAAAATAAAAGGAAGGAATGAAGAAAACAAATATAGGATAGAAAATAAAGACTAGATAGAAGGAGGTATGAAAATGAATTTTTAACGAGTGGAAGAAAATAGAGAAAAGATGAGGCAAATGAATAAGGAAGGAGAGGAGGAAAGAAAAAATAAGAGAAGACATGACACAAATACAAAAATAATATGAGGAAGGAAAACAAGAAGTCATGATGGGGAAGAAACAATGTCAGAGGAATGAGGAAAGTTGAAGGAAGGAAGGAAGGAAGGAAGGAAGGAAGGAAGGAAGGAAGGAAGGAAGGAAGGAAGGAAGGAAGGAAGGAAGGAAGTAAGTACAGCTTCACTTAGTGTGATTCCCTGACCTGCAGCCATCACATAAACATGGAGGACGTGGAAACACAATGTTTATCTCAAACACGTAATGCAGGTAAAGTACAAAAAGTGCTCGAGCAACCAGGCGTAGTTGCTTTTCTGCCTCTGTGTGGCATGCGGGAGCTTCAGGGCGACGCCGGGGTGTTTTGCAAGAGTTGAGATTGAACAAGCAGAGGATGAAAACTGGAGGAATAAAACGGGGGAATGCGTCCCATCTGCAATCTGCCGGAGAGATGGAGGGCTGAACGAGCGTCAAATCCTCCCTGTGGCTTCTCCTGTAATGAAAGTTTTTGTTTATGTCCATCTGTCGGGCCAAAAAAAGGGACTCGCCTCTCCAAACGAGATAAGCCCCGGCTCGACTCTCCCCTCCCTCCAGGAGACACCTGGGAGGTTAGCGTCGGAGTCGTCAATACCTCGTTTCTCTGCACAGAGCAGCGGAGGCCAGCTGGTGCGAAACCATTAGATCCGGTACGGAATCGATTACGGAGGACGGGAGTGCTTTTTGTGCGAATGCAAATTTAATTATGGGGGTGAATTCTGAACAATTGAATCAGCATCTTCTGAGATAATGCGAAGACTGTCACTCCAAGACACTTTGCATCTCTTATCTGAGTGTTCACAGGTAATTTTATGGTTTTCGACTTTTAATGCCGCTTCAGTCAAAGTGCTTGTCGGCCTCTCGTGCTCCCAGAAATGGATGCCTGATAGTGGAGTTGAACAGGTATAAACATTGACTTAGATGTGGTGAACAGAGAGTTGTTTGTTTGAAGCGTGTTGAGACCTTTATAGTCGACGACTCAAGTCTGAAAATGTGTTTTTATGAAAGATCATTTACCGTAGTGTTCAGACTGTTGAGCACACCTGAATATAAGCCGCACCCGCTAACTTTAAAAAGGAAAAAACAATTGTACATATATCGGCCGCACTTGTCTATAAGCTGCAGGTGTCCACGTTGTAACCTGAGATATTTACACAGAAAGATTTTTTTTACTTTTAATAAAGTTCGTACCGCTAACGTACACAAATACCGTAAATGCTTTTTTCCAAACAGCGCCTGTAACACGACTGGTTAAAAAAAATTTAAAATACAGTAGCCTAGCATGAAAGTCATTGATCGCTGTCCTCATCTTCCTCCTGCACTAAAACCACTAAAATCATCTTCTTCAGTGTCGGGATTGAACAGCCTCAGAATTACTTTGTCACTGTTTTAACATATTTAACGTTCAAGTCCAGGAACATTTAAGCAAAAACATCTGTGAAATAGCAGCGATATCAAATGTAGAGACGAAGGCACTAATGTTAGACAATCATCAGGTTTTCATATCGACTAAATTTGTTCATCGGACTGATACTGATATATCGGAAAAGACACTAATATCGGCTGCTATCGATGTGGTCGCCTATGTATCGTGGATCCCTTAATTCAAATGCAATTGAAGAATAATTGCTAAACATTCCAAATTGTTTTTTTTTTTTTTATAAAGGATTTAAAATCTGAGGCAGAATCAGAAAACCGACTGGAAACAGCCAAAAAATTAAAAGGCATCTGAGGCAAACTGATAAAAAGGCTTTAACTTTGCATCGTTTTTATTCACTATGCAAAGATGCACTTCAGACTTTTCTTGCCTTAAAGCTGACTAACTAGAGGCCTGTTGTGAAGTGTGACCTGGACTGTGGAACAGTTAGAAGGTCTTTGCCAGCAGATCTTAAAGGCCTTTTAGGGCAGTAAGGTTTTCATTATATGTTTCAGATTGGAAACAAGGGACTAAAAATGGTCATTTTTGAGTTTCAGTTAGCAGATGCATGTCTAAATTGTATATATTTGTGTCATCACCATGTTTTGTGGCAGCTTTGTTTATGAAAAAGTGTAAGAAGCTCATGAACTTAACACCACAAGCACTACTGTGAACTGGGCTTTGACTCTGGTGCACATCCTTACATCACACCATGCTGCCACACAAACTGGATTCAAAGGGTTTCAATCCAACAATTAGCCTCTTTTACATTTCTAATGTGGTCTTTGTTTTTATTTTTATAACTGCTGTAAACATGTCATGTTGAAGGAGATTTGAGATTGAGGTCTTTGCTCATACTTGCTGTCTCTGATTGTTTTGCAGTACCTGAACAGAGGATGCACTCGGTTCTTCGCTACCAAAGACACGGACAAAAATATCATGCAGAACCGCAAGAGCCCAGAGGTACAGTATAAATTCAGTCCATTTTACTTCATGATGGTTCACAGAATTTAAACACAAATGAGTCCTAAAATTTTGACCTGAAACTCTCCAGGAGTAAGTTCAGTTGTTAAATGAAGTTTGTGAACTGCAAAGTTTATTTTATTTCTACCTCAGATAGAGACTTGTGTAGCTGCAGTGAGTTTTGTGTCCCCTGTGTTTGATTTTCAATCTGTAGTTACAATGCAAACTACGAGTTTAACAAAAAAAAAAAAAGGAAGTGTCTCATCACCCTGTGGGCTGTAAGAAAGGAAACAGTCGCTCTGCAAACTCCATTACCTCCTCGTTAAACTTGACTCAGCAGATCCATTCAGCTTTACTGCCTCCAGCTCCTGTTTTCTTCTCACAGTTTTTTTGTCTCAGTGTGCAGGACAGATTGACAGAACGTCCCCTCCTTTGTTATCTCAGCGTTCACTGCATCAGTTGGTTTGTCTGAAGCTCTTTGTCCAGTCTTCAAACTGCACCGAGGCTCGTGTGAGGGAGGGTTAGAAAGAGTGCATCAGACATACCGTACTGTTAAAATATGTGGGTCAGTGTATTCTGTGGTCTGATCACACCTCCAGTTTCAGAAGAGATGCATCTGTCATTAAACATCTGTCAGAAGCTTTAACAGCTTCAGGAGGAGACTTCACTGCCTCTCATCCCAGAAAGAAAAATGAAACACTCAGACAGAGAAATTTGTCAAGACATAAAAAACCGGCTGCAGGACGTCGTGCCTGACATCAGTTTTATTTAGAAAAATCTTGTTTATGTGGCTGACATGGGAGGACAGTAATAAAAGGCATTAACACTCTGAACCCCAAGACCAGCCGTCGGCTTTGAAAGACTTGTTAACTTCTAAGAAGTACACAAAACTGCACGATTTATCAAACTGCAAAAACAATAAGAAAATGAAACCAAAACGTTATATTGCGGCAAAAAATGAGTCCACAGTAAATTAAAATGTGACCAGAGCAGAACATTTCCAGAGTTCAGAGAGTTAATGTGCAACAGAAATGAAGAGACTGAGGCTGAGACTCAAACGGTACACAAATGGAGGCAAATAATCCAATTTATCTTATTTTAGTAAATGAGAAATATGAGAAACAAAAGCAAAACAACAGTGTAAAAGACTGGACATTTCACTAATTGCTCTTTTAAATTAAATCCTTATTCACTGATGTGCAGAGTGTGGCTTCTGATGGGTGACACAGTTTCCTCCATTTGCCCAAAATATTACTTCTTTCTGGAGCTGATTTAACTTCTTGACATCTCGCACTGTAATTTTCTGTCTCTGTCAGTGATGTTCCTGTATTTATTTAAGCTGTTTAAGTGAACCAGTGAGTGAACCTGCTCATGAATAAATCTCTGTTGGAGCTGAAAGAACAGGAAGCTGTGCTAATGTTATGTTTTATGACTACAAAACTGAGTGAAAAGGACACCAACAGCAAGTAAATACAACCTTCTCAAATAAGTTCGCTGTAGCTTGGTAAAGACACCTGTAACCATGGTAACTTTACGCAACAAAGATGCCGACATCTGCAGCTCAGGAATGGTTACAGGGATTCCATGACGGCAGAATAAAAATGTGTAAAATGAACATAAATCAGTTGATAAAAAATTGTCTATCCATTATCTATACACCGCTTGATCCTCACTAGGGTCGTGGGGGGCTGGAGTCTATCCCAGCTGACTCAGGGTGATGCCAGTTTATCACAGGGCTTCACTTGTGGGAGGAAGCTGAAGAACCCAGAGAGAACCCACGCTGCACAGGGAGAACATGCAAACTCCACGTAGAAAGATCCCTGGTGTCCTCACCGGGACGTGAACCCGGCGATCTTCTAGCTGCGAGGCAACGGTGCTAACCACTGCTCCACCTTGCAGCCCCTAAAACTACATATTTCATCTAATTCCAAAATAAGAACACAGCAGTTCTACGTAAAACACAGCCTGCACACGTCCACATCTGTCATGTCACACGTTATTGACAGATGGGAAGATAAAGACACCGACTCCGCTGGATTTGTGCTCACATTTAAAACTACAGATGGGACATTCGATTTTTATTAGACTGAATGTCTTCTTAAATAATTTATTGCAACATTAGAATTGCTAATCGCTTTTTATTTGTTTTTAAACCCCCTAAACTATAAATTTTGCTGCTTCTGGGGGAGCTCAGGTCTGTTTTTGGCTGGAAAACTGCCTTTGTCCTTCTTTTTCACGCCCTGGTGCTGTTTGCTACCTTCGTTTCCACAGGAGAGAAGATTTAAAATGTGTGATTCTGATTGTTGCTTAAGGAAATCCTCAAAACTACCAGTACAGAACTTCTGCAACAGGCAGCTTCATTTTTCTGATTAAAAATATAAACATTCACTTATTTGTCTTTCTGACACACGGAATCATTTCATCTCACTGATGAATGTAAGTCGTAGAAGAGTTTGCCCTTAGGGTGGTAATAAAGGAAAGGTTCTGTGGTAATGGAAGTCTAAGTGGTGCAGACACTGGAGAACAGGAAGTAATTCCCATTGGTTGTTTCAGAACAGCCTTCAGAGAGGAATGGTTGGCCTGAAGGTGGTGTTAGAGAAACCGTCAAAATCATTACAAACAATCATCTGGGAAAATTACATTTTGTTGTATTTCTCATAGAAATGGAGTTACATCCTTCTGCTGGTATTTGTCATTGTTTGGTGCAATTAGAGTTGACTTGTCGCGGTTGTAGCTGTCAGGTCTCAGCAGAAACAGAAAGGCTGGAATGAGTGATTATAGGACAGAGCGGCACCACCTCACGCCTGACCTGATTTCCTGCAAAGAAAAGATGCTTATTGAAATATATTTTATTTTTTCTGAATTGGAAGACACATCATATAAACAAAATTTTCAATTATTAAAATTAGTTCTTTGATTGGCTGCAGGTAAAACCTGGCTGGTCCTAAATGCACGTATTATAATCATATATCCAAATACAGCAGACTTGAATTGACACCTCTATGAGTAGGATTGCAGATGAAAATTGAGCCTGTGCCCAGTATATCCACTTCTGAAAAGTGCTTTATCGGCTTTATGGGAAGAGAAACAACAGGTTTTTCTACCTCCTGCTACTCCTGAAGGAAAACCACATCGTTAGAAGTCAGACAAATGTCTCCAATCGGGCGGTTCAGACATCGGACAGACTGTAACTGTTGTACAGCAGCCATGAGTGACAATTACAGGATATTGGACCATGCTGAAACAATAATACAACAGCAGCAGCACAAGAGGAGGAGACATAAAGCAAACTGACTCTAAACTATGTGAAGTTTGCTAACAGTAATCACAGTTGGACATAACAGAGGAGCTCAGCAAACCTTCTGAATGTGCCGACTTGAACAAGGGTTTGCTTTATTGGGTATGAATTCAACCTTCAGCTGTTGAAAGGACCAGTTAGAATGAGTTTTTTAAAAGTGTCTCGAACTGACTTAACTCTTTAAACATGAAAAAAAAAAAATGTGTCAATAGACTCTGGCAATACTTTAAGTAACAGTAAAAACATCCCATTCTTTCATTACTGTGAAGACATGAAATGAAAATATGCCGGAATTTTTGTTAGTTTGTGAGTTCGTTAAACCTCTGGCTGTCAGGACTTAAGGTGAAAGATTCAAGCTGAAGCACATTGATTTGAAGTCGCTGATGCTGTTTCTTGTGATCTGGTTTAATTAGAACATTAGAGCTCCACGGATTGATTCGCAGCAATTTGTTGGCAAGATGAGAACTCCATGCAGCTGCCTCGAGCGACCGAGGTGGAACAACCAGATAACAGAGCACAGAATGCTTTTACAAATCCCCTTTGAAAACATGTATATATATATATGAAGACTTACATCCATGTGTAATTATGAAAACTTGCTCTGCTCCGACCACATTAAAGCGATGAACCCTCAGCGCCGGATTATCTCGACAACAAAGACCCTCTTCAATACTTGTCATACGATCTCAGTTTTCAGATGCTTACATTCAAACAGCAAACATTTTAATTAGCTGAGAAGCAGCTCAACACAAAGACATGCAATGAATTAATAAGAAAACCCCATCATGTGAAATGAGCTCCTTCTCTTGCCTTTGGCCTTTGATTAATTATGCACAAGTATTCCATTACCGCTGCTCTATATGGGATTCCCTGCAGTGCGGCATTATTAATTATTATACACATTAAGAGGAACGTGGACAATAGATCGGTGCACCAGTTAAACAGTGGAATATTCTCACAAATCCAGTTGTATACATTTATAATTAGCGTTTTTCTTTTTTGCTTTTTGTGAAATCATAAATAATGAAAAGTACCAGGGTGCTGACCCTCGGCGCTGCGTGCGTACAGTATTGTAGCACACATATGATATCCAGTCTGATCTGAGGACAACTGTAGACCTTTTAATTGCATGAGGCTTGCCGAGCGCATTGAAATGGTCTCAAACAACTGTTCTCAGATCAGCCTGGATATCGTACATGTGATGGATTATCTATACAACTTGGTAGAATGATTGCATCAGCTTCAGGGGGTGATGTATTTTTGGGGGGATGCTCATCATACATGCTACACTACTGTAGAATAATGTCATGCTGCTCACTCAGTGATGAGGGGTGGTTCTAAACATATGACTGCATTAAAGGGAGTTACCGTATAGCGGGAAATCGTTGGTTTAGTATGATGCTTTTTTTAATCATCAAATATTACAGCTATATCAAACCTGCTGTATAACAGTCAGAGTCAGTAAAACACAGCCAACAACGTGCCACACCATCAAGGGTGGAGCAGCCGAACCAGAGAGTCAGTGCAGAACAGTCTTAGCTTCACACCAGCAAATTTCACACAGACTTGAACTGTCAGCAACATGTACACAAATCGACCTCGTGGTAACTCACGTGCTATAGATCCGAACGACTGTGCCACGCCCCTCGCCGTGGAGCCCAATGGTGACCACGGGTCCTTGCTCTCACTCACACATGTAATATCCACCTACGCCCGGCGTGGACACGATCAAGTTCAACGTTCTGCAATATGCATGTGGTCAACAGCAGCCAGCTGCCAGAAATTGAACAAAGACAGTCTTGTGATAGCAAAGTCTTCTCACTATAAATGTGTTTAGAGTGTTGTAGGTAGTTTCTAAAGCTTACTTACACACTGCCAGTGACGATTATGTTTGACAGAGCAGCAGAAACTTGGCACAGTCGTTGTAAAGTACAAATCACTCCATAACTTGTGAACAAAGCAATTTTAGCAAAATCCAGCAGTTATGGGCTCTACTGTCTACCCGTACAGTTCCAGGCCTTGAAAGTGAACCGTTCCCAAGCTATTTGGTAACAAACAGACAGACAGACGCACAAAGCGACAACTGTAACCTCACTACGCCGAGGGTTAATAAATCATAGATAGCTCACCAGTGCAGTACGCTTACTTACTTTGACTGAAATGCTTCTTTGCTGTATTATACAGCTGTACATGCGACTTAACATGTCAAACCATTGAATTAAACAAGTACGTCTTTGAGATTTCTAAAATAATCTGACAATTTTTCAACTCAGAGCCTGGAAATTAGAATATAGTTTCCCATCTCTTACGACTCAAGCGATCACAACTTCACCAAAAGCTGCCGGAGCTTCTGTTGTGTCCGAAAGCTGAAATATGCTTTTAATTGAGGCTGTGACTGTAAAGTTTAAAGAGGACATTTCACCCTGATGGCTCCGGCGATTGAAACAGGAGATCAGTTTGGTCCCTGGCCAGCTGTCTCTGAGCACAGTGATGGATGGTAGATATAAAATGTCTCTTGTCCAAAAGCAAAAGTTCAAACAACACTGACTTTTCTTACTTTTTTCCCCCAGAAACATACATTTTTCTCAGCCAAGTTAAATCTGAAATATGCTGGCATGTTGTTTTTAAATCAGCCTGATGACCACCAGGCCTTAAACGGCATTCACTGGTTTAAATATACAGAACGATGTTGATGTATGACGTCTTTATTTCACCATTAAGTAAATCGTTTGTCAGATTTGAGGTCCTAACTTAAACATGTCTACCTGAAACTGGTTTTCTTTGCTCTTCTCATTTGCTGGACCTGTTTTGGAGAAAAACTAACTTCCTGCTAACTTGGAATAATGATCTGCAAAAAGTTTAAAGAAATCTGAGCAGAATATATACATATGTTGAGGTTCTTTGGACGAGGAAGCAGCAGTGAGGGATAAAGACAATTTACATGAAAGAAAGAAAGTTACCTAACATCAGGCAAACTCCTCTTTCTTAATTCTTTAAACCTGTGTGTGGGTGAAGTTTCAGTATATGTACAGAGATGTTTATAATAAAAAAAAAGACAGAATCAAGCCTGTCTGGAAAAATAAAAACAAACACAATAGCGAAAAATGTGCTGCTCATCATTTTAATCGCTGCCGGCCTGTGAAGCACAATTACCTGATAGTGTCTGAACAGGAGTCCTGTTTTATAGGAAGCAAAACCAGCCGGTGTTTTGTCCTGGGAAATGATCTCAGAAAAGTTTCTTTTGACATCCTCTTGCTTTATATCACCACTGAGTCCATGGAGACTCGGCTGAAATAATATTTGCCGGCAGTCTTCAGCTTTGTGCCTTTACTCGAGCAGCGGGAGGGCAGCAGGTGATATCTGATCAAACCCGTGATTACAGAGATGTAGCCCGCATTAACTTTCAAGTAGCCTCAAATTCAGGTAAGATAACACAAGATGGAACTTTAGGAAACACAGTCTCACCCCACAACGCCTGCCTGGCTGCTTATTAAAACCAATGCTCAGAAGGATTAGTTGCAGACTTGATGGTGTAGTCACAGGAGCTCTCTGCTGTAATGGCTGATGAATGATGTCCTGTATGTCTCCTCACTGCTCCGTCTCTGTCACGCAGGATGACAAGGTGATTTGAGGTTCCTCGTCTTTGTTTTTCAAAGTGTGGGAGGCCTCATGGTGGGGTTCTTATCGTCTTTGACTGCTTGGGGGGGTCCGTGCATGCTGATTTTTATCTTTGTTTCACCTCTGGAGTGCTTTCCTACTTTCCTCTGCTGTGTAGAAAACATAGAGCGTTTCAATCGACTTATGATTTCTCTTGTGTGTCTCAGAATGTCACAGTGCAGTTGATAGATACGCCTTCCCAAACCATTTACATCCACTTGTTTTTTTTGTTTTTTTTAAACCTGTCAGACAGTTTCAAAAGCCAAATATTGACTTCAAATTTGAAAAGTTTCCTCATGAATCAGTGTTTCAGGTCTAGAAAATGTTCTCATCGCAAGATAAAACGTTCATTAGCTTGAAATTCGGTTTATTGGTGATTCTGCATTATTGCTGATTAGCGGCCCCATCAGATCGACCCGCTGCAATATGAGGAGACGGTTATTGCTTTTAATTTGTGAGGATTTATTTTTATTTCCGTCGGTAGTGTTGCTTTAGGGCTTAATCTTTTTGTTTTTTTCCCTCTGCAAACCAAACTGATCACAAACTGAACCACTGAGATCTCACCGCTCAACAGCCGAAACTAGAAAGCACTCAATAATAGAAAACTTTAAATCTGTTTCTATGTATGCAATTGAATATACATAGTGTCCATAACCACATGCAGGTTTTCTTCAACGATATTAGAAAATGTTTTATATAGCGCCCTGTCTCATAATGTTAACCCTTTATGGGGCAAGTGACCATATTTGGTTCCTTGGACGTTCAACATGTCCACCCTGTGCCTCTCCATGAGCTTGAAGAACCATGTGCACTTTGATTTAGTTTTTATATTAGTGCCAATATCACTATCTTGATTTGCAACATTTTTTTTCCCTTTAAGTCACAAAAGTAAAAATATCTTCAAATATCCTTCAATAACACCCTGGGGTTGAAATGTTCGTTTTCCAAGTATTTCAGGGAGTGCCTGATAAAGGGTTAAAGGTGTTTTATTCACCTTCTGGCCACTAGGGGCTGGAAAAACATCAAACCAGCTCTCTACAAAAACCCATTTATGCAGCTAAATCTGCACTGAGACCATTTTCCCAAATTTAATTAATACTTTTGACCGACTTTTTGAGATGTCCTGCTGACAAACAGAAACCAACCCTCCCCAGGCGAGGTAATGATGCAGCTAAACGTCGAACAGAGCAAAACTCAGACAGAATTACAAAAAAAAAGAAAAGGCACGCTGGAAAGTTGATCCCCAAACCTGCCTGCAGCTCTTTGTGCTCTGGCATCAGTCCACACTTTGCACACTTAACTGAATCTTTCCAAGCATGAATCGCTATTTTACTGGTGTCAACATTTTTTTGCCTCCTTGACGTTCCCATAAATCCTTGCATATTGAAGTGTCACCTTCAGTTGGGTTTGGTTCACATAGTTTGCTTGAGTGGACACTTTTTCAGGCGTCTTAGTTTATTTTCTTCTACCTGAGTGTGGTGTTTTATTCTCTGTTAAGAGGGAAAATGCCCCGAAAGTGAATTAAACTGCTCCTGATGTACTAATAAATGCTCGTTGAATCCAGTGAAAGGGCAACAACGAAGCTCGATCAGAGGTTTGGTTTGCAGCGAGTGTTACCTTCCGGCTGTTGATCTAAATCTAGATCGATTTCTTGAGGCTGTATGAAACAAAAATCTGACAGAAATCTCCAACGAGAATCTCATAAAATAGTAGAATTAGTCTTCTACTTAATCCTGTCACAGGGGACACGGGGGGAGGTTGGCCTCTAGTTAAGCTTCTGGTTCTGTGACATTCTTGAGTTGGGTTTCTCAGGTGTACTGTATGTGTGTGTTCACTGTCTTCGCCTCGTCTCTGCTGCAGATTGTGGTTTTTCAGGCACTGCTTGCTCTGATTTTTACAGTTTTTCTGTGCAAAATATTCAACAACAAAAAAAA